>NC_057798.1:311922663-312222663 GCF_018294505.1 Triticum aestivum
CCACCTCGGGGAAACTTGAGGGCTGGTTTTACTCGTAGGATGTCTCTTCCGGTGTGCCCTGAGAACGAGATATGTGCAGCTCCTATCGGGATTTGTCGGCACATCGGGCGGCTTTGCTGGTCTTGTATTACCATTGTCGAAATGTCTTGTAAACCGGGATTTCGAGTCTGATCGGGTCTTCCTGGGAGAAGGAATATCCTTCGTTGATCGTGAGAGCTTATCATGGGCTAAGTTGGGACACCCCTGCAGGGTATAATCTTTCGAAAGCCGTGCCTGAGGTTATCGGCAGATGGGAATTTGTTAATGTCCGGTTGTAGATAACTTGACACCAGATCTGTTTTAAAAATGCATCAACCACGTGTGTAGCCGTGATGGTCTCTTTTCGGCGGAGTCCGGGAAGTGAACACGGTTTTGGGTTATGATTGACGTAAGTAGGAGTTCAGGATCACTTCTTGATCATTGCTAGCTTCACGACCGTTCCGCTTGCTCTCTTCTCGCTCTTATTTGCGTATGTTAGCCACCATATATGCTTAATCGCTGCTGCAACCTCACCACTTTACCCCTTCCTTTCCCATAGTCCTCGTGACTCACCAGATACTATCACAACAGTTGCAGGTGTCCATGATACCAGTGCAGATGAAGCAATCGAGCTCTGATGGGAGCTCATCGAAGATCTTAGTTGTTGCTTTGTTTCGTTTCATGTTGATCAGTAGTGGAGCCCAGTTGGGACGATCAGGGATCTAGCAGTTGGGTTATGTTCTTTTCTTTTGGCTTCGTCCGTAGTCGGACTATGTGTGTACTCTGAATGATGTATGATTTATTATATGTTCATTGTGTGAAGTGGCGATTGTAAGCCAACTCTTTATCCCATTCTTGTTCATTACATGGGATTGTGTGAAGATGACCCTTCTTGCGACAAAACCACAATGCGGTTATGCGTCTAAGTCGTGCTTCGACACGTGGGAGATATAGCCGCATCGTGGGTGTTACAGGGGGTTGTTGCGTATGGGATAAATAGGACTTGATGCTTTAATGCTATGGTTGGGTTTTACCTTAATGATCTTTAGTAGTTGCAGATGCTTGCTAGAGTTCCAATCATAAGTGCATATGATCCAAGAAGAGAAAGTATCTTAGCTTATGCCTCTCCCTCAAATAAAATTGCAATAGTGATTACAAGTTTAGTTATCGATTGCCTAGGGACAAATAACTTTCTCGTGACAAAAAGCTCTCTACTAAAACTAACTTCATTGCTTCTTTACCTAAACAGCCCCTAGTTTATATTTACGTGATCTTTATTATCTTGCAAACCTATCCAACAACACCTACAAAGTCCTCCTAGCATACTTGTTCTAGGTAAAGCGAACGTTAAGAGTGCGTAGATTTGTATCGGTGATTGTCGGTGTCAAAACCGGCGGATCTCGGGTAGGGGGTCTCGAACTGTGCGTCTAGGCGGATGGTAACAGGAGACAAGGGACACAATGTTTTTACCCACGTTCGGGCCCTCTCAATGGATGTAAAACCCTACTCCTGCTTGTTTAATATTGATGATATGGGTAGTACAAGAGTTGATCTACCACGAGATCAGAGAGGCTAAACCCTAGAAGCTAGCCTATGGTATGATTGTTGTTCGTCCTACGGACTAAAACTCTCCGGTTTATATAGACACCGAAGAGGGCTAGGGTTAGATAGAGTCGGTTACAATGGGAGGAGATCTTCATATCATATCGCCAAGCTTGCCTTCCACGCCATGGAAAGTCCTATCCAGACACGGGACGAAGTCTTCAATCTTGTATCTTCATAGTCCCGGAGTCCGTCCAAAGGTCATAGTACGGCCATCCGGAGACCCCCTAATCCAGGACTCCCTCAGTAGCCCCTGAACCAGGCTTCAATTACGACGAGTCCGGCGCGCAAATTGTCTTCGGCATTGCAAGGCGGGTTCCTCCTCCGAATACTTCATAGAAGATGTTGAACACAAGGATAGTGTCCAGCTCTGCAAAATAAGTTCCACATACCACCGTAGAGAGAATAATATCTGCACAAATCTAATCTGCTGACTTATTCCGCAGCGTGACATCACGCCACGGCCAAGCCTTTATTCGAATCATTTTACTGTTCCACCTCAGCGCGTTTAGCAAGGTGGTTTCCTTGGCACGTCTTGTCAAAGCAGAGATCGTGTCCCCTTATTCCGGGATTCTCATCAATACGGGCGTGGGTAACCCAACCATACTTTTGGTATGACTCCCTAATTGACAACGAGTCCCAAACGGTTACGGGGAGGGCTCTTGGTATTCAACCCCTTTATAAAGACACCAAGGCTCGACTCCTTTCTTTTCAATCCAATCGAATCCGCCCCTCGCCTCGAGTTCCAACACCCAAGGCCCTAGTTTTAGGCGCTTTGGACCCTCGACGATGTCCGGCTCTGACCTTCAAGGCCGGTGGATGCCTTCCTCTGTTACGGAAGAAGACGTGCGAAAGCTGAGAGATGCCAGGTATCTAACCGGCGAAATCTCGCATAGGCTGCCTGCTCAAGGGCAGGCCATTCCCACTCCCCAGCCCGGTGAGAGCATGGTGTTCACATCTCACTTCCTTCGGGGGCTAGGCTTCCCGATTGATCCCTTCGTGAGGAGGCTGATTTTTTTATTATGGGCTGGAATTCCACGACTTAGCTCCAGAGTCCATCCTCCAAATCTCATTGTTCGTTGTCGTGTGTGAGGCCTTCCTCCATATTACTCCTCACTTCGGATTGTGGCTTAGAACCTTCAAGGTGGAACCGAAGATGATCGAGCGGCAGCATGCTGAGTGCGGTGGAGCTATCATAAGCAAGATGGCCGACGCTCCATGGCCCGAGGGCTCTTTTCAAGAGGAGTTCGGCTTATGGCAACGGGACTGGTTTTACATCACAGCCCCCAGGGGCACCACATGGGTGGCGCCACCTGCTTTTCGCTCGGGTCCCCCACCACGGCTAGCATCATGGGTCAATGAAGGGATTATCTGGGGGCCGTCTCAAGATGTGCCCTTGCTGCAGGAACGCATTCGAGATCTCCTAGAAAGAGATATTAACTTGACCGTAGTGGCGCAAGTTATGCTGATTCGCTGCATGCTGCCCTGCAAACGTCGTCCTCTTCGCCTGTGGGAATTTAATCCGGAGGGACCGCGAGTCCTTTAACACTTTATGGGCACGAAGCCCGTGGAGATGTACATATTGTTCTTCAGAACACAAGCAAGGTGTCTGGAGTTGTCCGAGGACGCATGTCTGAGCTGCAATTGCCCGAATGCTCAAGAAAGTAGCCCCGTATTTGGACACGCCATCCGTATTTTCATCATAAAATTGCCCTTTAACAGAGCTATCTTTTGAACAGGAGTGGATAGCGAAGGCAAAGCTTATCAGGTGTCCAGCCCCCCTGCCTAAGACTGTGCCGGATCCCGTGTTAACCAGGATGATGGAGATTGTGCCTTCGGAAGAGGGTGAAGAGGGGAACCAAGGAGCTACTGCCTCCGCGAAGGAGGCTGTCAGGAAGGGAGGAATCGAGAATTCCCCCAACCCGGGAAAGAAAAGGACTGCCTCTGAAGACCCGGAGGGGATAGCCTCAAAACGGGGGAAGAAATCTTCGCCAGAGGATCCGGCGCCGGAGAATGCCCTGGCCGCATTCCACCCTCAAGGGGATCAGCTTTCCTCCGAGCCGTAAGTAAAGAGAGGGGTTCCAAAATGAGTTACATCCCTGTTTTATTTCTGAGGAAGATAACCGAAATATTACCTTGCAGTTCAGATCTCAACCCTTATCAGCAAAGCACATCTTCAGGGGATCTTCATCCGGAGATGATGGAAAGCCAAATGCCTCCCCTAGCTGCACCTTCTTACAAGGCAGGCGACCCCGAGGTGTCGTCCCGAAGGGTTTTTCCAAGTCCGGACCCTGAAAAAGGTCGTCAGGCTAGTACGGCACCCTCTGGTGCGTGGTCGGAGGGGCTGAGGGATCTGCTCGGGTGAGCGTCCATCTCAGAAGAACACCGTATGTTGATGAACATGGTGATAGGAGGGATTTCATCCAGGAAAAGCGGATTATACGAGGCCACCAGGAGTTTACTGACAGGCTTTGAGGTACGTGAAAAGGTGTACCTTTTGGTAGAGCCGCATATATAAAATGCGCCATGTATAAATAGCAGCCCCTGAGACTCTGTGTGTCGTCAAAAGTGACAGCGCAGAGAGGATCATAACCCCAGGTATAATATGTCACCTTTTTATGAAGGTGGCGAGGCGTTCTGTGGCTAGCCGGACTAATGAATCTGCCGAGCTAAAGCGGCAACTTGACGTGGCGGATGCCGACATCGCGCTTGGAAATAAGCGGCTAGACGAGGCACAAGGTATGCTCCAAAGATTTCTGATAAGAGGAGTTCGATGCTCGTGTCTTATAAGATATGTGCTTAATGTAGGTGGTGCTATTGCCGTGGAGAACCTTTGGGCGGAACTTGCCCAAGCCAAGGAGCAAGCAAGAAAAAGTGATGCGGCTGCCGTTAAGGCGGCTGAAGAGCTAAAAGCCGAACAGGCTGCTCACTGCCAGAGCAAGAAAGTAATAGCCGAGATGGCTATAAAATTGAAGGATGTTGCAGACCGCTGTAGATTTCTTGAACAAGAAGATAGGGCAGCTCGGAAGGACCTTGAGAAGATCACTGCCAAGGCCAAGGATACTCGCACTGCAATGAGAGCTATGAAGGAGGAGCTACGTCAGGCCGGAGATATCACGGCTGCAAGGCCCTATATGCTGCGGATGAAGTTCAGGGATCCTATGTATTCTCTATTAGGCCGGAAGTGGAGTGCGGAAAACACTTATCTGGATTTGGTAGCGAGTGCGGCAGACGCAACAGAACACTTCCGAGGTCGAGGTGACCATGAATTGGAAGACCTTTTTTGGTCGCAGTTCCTCAATCCAGAGCGCCCACTTTTGGTATCCGACCATTTGGCCGCCTGGGCGGAGCTGAACAGGTTATCCAGACTCGCCATGATGTATGTTGCCAGTCGTTTGTGGCCGGAAGAGCCAGAGCCGAAGAGTTATTTTAGCTTGGTGCAGCAGTTCCTTGGTTCGGTGCCGCATGTTGATGCGATGAAGAGGTCGGCATGCATAGAGGGTGCACAAATGGCTCTTGCCCGTGTCAAAACATATTGGGCGGATATGAAGGCCAGTGTTATTGCATCCCGGGATTCGGACGAAAGCCGAGTACCTGCCAAGCACTACTTTGAGGAAGTTCTTCCGGGAGCTCGTGTAATAGAGGTGCATGCTCGAAGGATGTTGTGTTCGAATAGCGTGTGCTATTGTAAAACGAATATTTTGATAGAATATAAAAGCTTTTTATACTTGTGCTTGCAAGAATTATAATACCTCCTGTGCGGCCGTTAATGTATATGTGTATATAACCTGAAAGATGGCAGTCGTTGGCTTCAGCCCCCATGCATATAATGCGGGGGTGTTCGCAAAAAGGCGCCTTTTCACACTTAATCCAATGTCTTGGTCCTACAAAGGAGGTGATAGCGCAGCGAACTAGGCAACCGGACTATAATGCTTTATCACTTTCACTTAGCCATAGGAGTTTGATAGTGGGGCTACTTAATAGCCCCTAGAGGCACCGCGCTCGCCCGAATTCGGGGCGCGTGTGTGCCTAACCGGGAAGCGGCCCTTCGTTAATGTGGAGGAATCCTAAAGATTCCGAGAGTCATCGAGTGGTTGACCAGTCTCTCGCTATATCATGACAGTCAGTTTTCGGCTTTCTCTACTGAGGTGCTCGCCTGGCCGAACCGGGGCACAATCGCAGTAGTTCTCCTGGTGCCGCGTTAGCCGATATAGCGGAACATAAGGCAGCAAAACACAGGAGCCGGGAAAACCCAACATTTGTCCAAAGACATGATTCAGAGCTGATCCATATAAGGCCAAACTCGCGACGCCGAACACTACCTAAGGTATTCGGTCTTTATGAAGATGGGCCGAACCAAAGCCCTTGGTAAAAAAGCCCCTAGTGTCCAGGTACGAGCAAAATTCTGGCGTGGCCACATGCCAAGACGCCAGCCTCCTCCTCGGTTATTACGAAAACCGGGGGATGTTGTCAACAAGAGACAGTAAAAAAGGTTTATGCTGGGTCTTAATCTGAAAAGAATCCTTAAAACGGGTTCCTACTGCACGTCTGCGCCTGTATCTCCATTGTGCCATATCCTAGACGGGCGTAGCATGGTGTTCGTCTACGAAAGAGAGGAACTTAGTAAAAAATAATCGTGCGAGAAATCTATATTAAAATAAAAAAAATATAGTGCAGAGAGATGAGCAAAATTGAGCCGTATTGTCTCCTGGCGTAAACACGCGGAGCCCCTTGTACTGGGTTATGCGGCTATTAAGTCTTTGTATGTTTACGCCGAACTCGTCGAGCCGTGTCCGGGATAGTAGGGCTGGATTAGTGTGCGGCTGTCCAGGCTGCCGCACCATTACCCGTACTTTGGGGATCAATTGATATTTCCCTTTAATGAGATGATGCCTCGTGGACCGGGCATTTTGAGTGTAAGGGATGCATAATGCGGTATTGCATTGAAGCGGGCGAAAGCTTCACGTCCCAGTAGCACTTGATAGTGACTTATGAATGGGGCGATGTGGAAGGTTAGATTTTCACTTCGGAAGTTGTTGGGTGAGCCGAACGTGACTTCTAACGAAAGGGAACCCATACTCTGGGTATTTGGGCCCGGCGTGACTCCTTGAAAGGAAGTGTTGCCATGGCGAATTATTGCTGGGTTTACCCCCAGTTTGCAAATTGTGTCCTGATATAACAGGTTTAGGTCACTGCTGCCGTCCATAAGAACTTGTGTAAATTGGAGTCCGTCAATAATCGGATCCAAGACCAAGGCAGTCCAGCCTGCGTTCTGGGCCCCTCTGGAGTAATCCTGATGATCGAAGGTGATCTGTTGTAACAACCAGTGGTGGTGCTCCTCTTGGGCGGGCCGTATGGCGCGTATCTTCGTAAGCGCCGTTCTATTCTTCCCTTTTGTCATCTGAAGTGAATTTACTGTTTTGACTTCTTGTGGGAACTTCTTTTGTTCTCCCTTGTTCTGCTTGTGGGGTGCGTCGTCATCCTCGCTTGGTGTGTCAAGCCCCTTGTGTTCGGCGTTGAGTTTGCCGGACTGCTTGAAGACCCAACAATCTCTGTGGGTGTGGTTTGCAGGTCTCCCGGGAGTACTGTGGATTTGACATATTTTGTCTAGGATTTTGTTGAGGTTAGAATAGCTCGTCCCTGTCATCTTTGGGGGACGGCTTTTTCTGATTTTGCCAAGAGCTTTTGAATCCGGCATTGACTGACGTGCTCAACAGGCGGTTATCCTTGATCTGGCGCTGTTCTTTGTTATGGCGTGGTTTCCCGTTTCCATCTCTGAGTTCAGATGTACTCGGGTCGCTGGTGCTGCTTCTTGCCAACCAGCTATCCTCTCCTGCGCAAAAGCGGGTCATGAGGCTTGTTAGTGCGGCCATTGCTCTTGGCTTTTCTTGGCCGAGGTGTCTGGCGAGCCATTCGTCTCGGACACTATGTTTGAAAGCTGCTAGGGCCTCGGCGTCCAGACAGTCGACTATCTGATTCTTTTTAGTAAGAAATATGTTCCAGAGTTTCCGGGCTGACTCTCCGGGTTGCTGAGTTATATGACTCAGATCATATACATCCGTAGGCTTGGACATAGGTCCCTTGAAAATTTTCCGGGAAAGCATCCTCGAGCGCTTCCCAACTTCCCATGGTCTTTTCGGGAAGGCTTTTAAGCCAATGCCGGGCTGGCCCTTTGAGCTTAAGGGGTAAGTATTTTATGGCGTGAAGGTCATCTCCTCTGGCCATGTGTATGTGGAGGATATAATCCTCGATCCAGACTCCCGGGTCTGTTGTTCCGTCGTATGATTCTATGTTTACGGGCTTGAATCCCGCTGGAAATTCATGATCCAGTACCTCATCGGTAAAACATAGGGGATGTGTGGCGCCCTTGTATGTAGGTGTGCCGCGATGTTAGGATATTTTTTGCGTTGCATTGCTCACTGGAGCTTGCTTTCTTGGCCCATAGATGGATCTAGTTGGACCGGTTTTTTGATGCGAATCCTTGGGAGGACCGCGTGCCGTATTGAGTGTGGCGCCCTTTGTCGCTTGAGATCGAGCGTGGGGTCGTCTATCCGACCTGGTGGCTTCCTTGTTTTTTGACTGTGGGGGCTCTAATGCCTCTTCATCAAATTCCGGTAGTAATTTCCCTTCAGATAGCTCTTTGTGTGATGACTGTTGTCGTACTTGTGTGCGGTATTGAGTACTTTGCCCCATCTGAATCTGAGTGCATCTTCCGTTGTTTTGAGCTTCTGCTTCTGCTTTTTCAGGCTACGTGCAGTAGCAACGTGCCTCTAGTGGAGGTTCTGGTGTTCCAGCGACTTGTCCGGCGTGAGGTCGTCCAGACTATTATCTTTCCCGGGGACGGATTGTTCGGTTTGTCCGCCCTGTTTGGATGGTTGCTCGATGGCATGTTCGTCTTCCGTTGATTCGCCCTGCTCTATGGCTGGGTCTCTGTCGAGGTGGGGCTTGGAGCGGCGCTTACGCCGCCGCTTTGATTGTTTTTTGAGGGAGTGATCCCTGGTTGCGCCCTTTTGATCCTCGTCGTTGCTTCTTTTAGGTGTGTCCACCATGTATACATCGTGTGACGGGGTGGCTTTCGAGTGCCCTATAGGTGCTGGTTCTTGGTCGTCTCCTTCATCGGCGTCCATACCGTCGATGTCTTCGGAGTCGAAGTCGAGCATGTCGGTTAGATCGTCGACAGTGGCTACAAAGTGGGTTGTGGGTGGGTTTTGAATTTCTTCGTCATCCGCATCCCAACCATGCTGACCATAGTCCGGCCAGGGCTCTCCTGACAAAGAGAGAGACTTTAGTGAATTTAGGATATCGCCAAAGGGCGACTGCTAAAAGACGTCCGCGGCGGTGAACTCCATGATCGGAGCCCAATTGGGTTCGATCGGAAGGGGTGCGGAAGGTTCGGAGTCTGAACAGGAGTCCGGCACCTTGGAGTCACTGGCCTCGTAAAGGACTAAACCGGTGTTCTGCTCTATCGCCGTAGAGATTGCGGCTCCTGGGGCGGCGTCCAACCGTCCGTCCCTGACTAGCGCAGTCGGCTCCGAGCTAATGGTCGGAGCGGACACCTGGGCGGCGCTCTGGGCGCTGTCCGGTGGCAGAGCTAGATCATGCCCATCGTGACAATGCCCGTCGAAGATCAAGTCTCCGCAGATGTCGGCCGTGTAGTTTAAGCTTCCAAACCTGACCTGATGGCCAGGGGCGTAGCTTTCGATCTGCTCCAGATGGCCAAGCGAATTGGCCCGTAGTGCGAAGCCGCCGAATACGAAGATCTGTCCGGGGAGAAAAGTCTCACCCTGGACCGCGTCATGGTTGACGATCAAAGAAGCCATCGGGCCTAAGGGTGATGACACAGAGGAACTCTCAATGAAAGCACCAATGTCGGTGTCAAAACCGGCGGATCTCCAGTAGGGGGTCCCGAACTGTGCATCTAGGCGGATGGTAACAGGAGACAAGGGACACGATGTTTTTAGGGTTAATTATCCTTTTGCCCTTAGTGGCGTCCATCTGCTCAGTTTTGCCCTCAGATGCAAATTGTGCTCAGTTTTGCCCCTAGTCCGTGTGCACCGACTCGTTTTGTGAACTTTGGCATATCCGGCAGGTCAATGTTTTGACTCGTCCCTTACAGTTGGGACCAGGCAATAGAGGCGGCCAATTTTATTCAGACAGTTGCATGCGTGGCTTGCGGGACCCACCAGAGAGCCGTTGAGCATAGTGCCATTGCGGGTGTGTGCTATATTAGCGGGTGACAGTGGCGGTGACCACGACGACAGAGAGCATGGCGCTGACCACAGCAAGAGAGCGAGAGCACGACGGCGGTGGGAAGCTAGCTGTGGAGGGCGCGGCGGTGGGAAGCTAGCTGTGGAGGGCGCGGCGGCGTTGACATCCCATTTCTTCGGCTCCGAGCTCCATGTCTTCCGCAAGCTCACGCGCCACCTCGCGGATGCAGAGCCGGGCGCGTGTGGAGATGCCTATCTTCGTCTGTCTGCGGTGCCGGGTGAGCATTGATCGGAGGGTTTCTCACACACCGAGGAACCACAATCGTCCGTTCTATGTGTGCAGCAAGAATGGGGTAAGAATCGGGGCAATTGCAACATTTTCGTGGTCGGGATCTTTGAGCAATCGGCTGATTTGTTCCGTGTTCATGCAGGTGGCATGCTTCTTTCTTTGGGTCAATGCTCTGGCCAAGACTCTGATAAATGAACTGCAAGAAGAGCATGTCGTATGGTTGCGCATGCTGCCCCAAACCGCAGGGGCCGCAGCACGAGCTCCGGAAGAAGAGATGGAGGGCGAAGCACGCACTGACAGAGAGCTAGCTGTTGAGCTTCGGATGTTGAAGAAGAAGGTTAGGAAGATTGAAGATCAAGCACTACCAATACCCATTTGTAAATACTTTTGGGCATTTGTAGGTATGGTAATCGCACTGGTTGTAATGTTGAAAATGTTTGGAAAGGCATGAATTATGGAGGAATTTGTAATCTTGAAATTGTATGAGAAATTCACCTAGTTTAAATGTTGGTCAAAGTTGTTTAAATGTTGGAAAAAAGAGAAGAATTGACCATGTTGAAAAAAGGAGAAGAAATGAGGAATTCAGAAACTTTTGATCAATGAAATGCAGCAAATGAATTATTCCAGAGCCAAACAATTAAGGTTAGAAATTATTTGGAGCTGTTAAATATTTAATAGCAATTTAAGTAATCCAATTCAAATGTCAGGACCCCGACTCGATGTCACATCGATCTAGCTTGTAACACCTCATATCACTTTGCGGCCTCACGCACGGTATCCCCACGGGGGTTGCCTTACCTTTTCCCGGGACCGTTTGCGCCTTTTGGCTCACGTATATGATAGTGTCGCTAGCATCCATATGATAAGGAGCCCGGGCTGACATGACTAGTTGTAAACCCAAAGTGGCGCAGACTTACAGGGACAGGCATCCATGACCCAGCTTCGAACGTGTCGGTCATCAGCAAGTGGGTCCGGGCTGTAGCACTGGGCTAGCAGGACTCCGGTAAACCGGGCTGTAGCGGGCTAACAGGACTCCGGTACTCAATGCGTGACATTTCCCCGAAGGGACAGACACAGGAATGAAGAAGGACACATGTCGGCCAGCCTAAGTGTTCCAGAGCAGTAGCAAGCTACCATGGCTCAGTGGTAACACTAGGAGACATTTCCTGGTAAGAGAGGCTACTAAAGATAAACAACTAGATAGTCAGATCCCACACGTACCAAGCATTTCAATATCATACACACAATATGCTCGATATGTGCAAATACAACATGGCATCACAACATGACTCTATGACACAAGTACTTTATTTAAGGCTCAGAGAGCCATACATAACATACACATAGGCATGGGTCACACGACCCAGCATTCAAGTCATACAGTCATACAAACCAGCAGCGGAAGTAGCTTGTCTGAGTACAGACAACTAGTAAAATAAAAGAGGCTTGGAAAGCCTAGCTATACTACGTGGTCCTTCACAAGCTCAGGATCACCACCTGGGCCTTAGCCTACTCATTGATGTCAACGTCTACGAAGAACCCATCAGAAGGGGTTGCAGCGTCTTCTGTAAAATGTAAATTATAGCAACATGAGTACAAAGGTACTCAGCAAGACTTACATCAGATCCTACATACATGCACATTATCAAGAAGGGTTGGTGGAGTTATTGCAGCAAGCCAGCTTTGACTCTTGGCTAGACTATCCTACGAGAATCCAACTTGAAATGGTTTTGCGTACACGAGTCCACTACTCACCACTTCAATACACTACTGAGGATCCACCTCCGTCTTCTTACGGAAGAGCCATCCTCGGCACTCACACTTATCTTGAGGCTTTTAGTAGTTTCCATCTACTTGTCTATGAACTGTATAGGCAACCAAGTAGTCCTTTACCGCGGACGCGGCTATTCGAATAGATCATGATAACCCTGCAGGGGTGTACTTCTTCATACACGCTCTCACCACTTACCGTCGTTTACACGACATGTACTCGGCAACCTTCAAGCGGAAGCCCAACGTGGGTGTCGGCCACGACCTACCTAATCACCTAAGTTTCCAATCCAGGTTTATCGCCTATCCAGGTTCCATCCGCAGGGAGTCCGGCTGAGGTTTCCCATACGGCCCCGAACGATGTGTATAGGGGACCGCGACACCTAACGGGTGCCCGGTATCCCCGGCCACGTACCTACCGTATCACAGCCCACCCCTCCGGTCAGCGCTGTCCACGGCCTCCAGTAGGCTACAAACACCAGAAACTACTTGCAACTCCTGGACGGAGAACTAGGGTGAATAAGAAGCCGAGAGGGTCCATTGGTTTCGGGCCCAATGCATGGTAGTAGCTGATTCTTAAATCACACATACAGATCTCAGTGCTTAAGGTCGGCTTCAATGAAACAACCCACCATGTACTCCTACACATGGATACCTTTACCAAATCGATACCTTTACCAAATCGTGTTCACCACACCACTCTCATTACCGACATAATCATTTCACTCTAGCCCATCACCCAGATGAACCAGACCTGACACGACTCTAAGCATAGCAGGCATAGCAAGGTAGGAACAACACATACATATGGCTCAATCAACTCCTACACATGCTAGTGGGTTTCATCTAGTTATTGTGGCAATGACAGGTCATGCAGAGGAAGTGGGTTCAACTACCGTAGCACACAGCAGTTTGAAACGCGTTGTCTTAATGCAGTAAAAGAGAGCAGGAGCGAGAACATGGGATTGTATCGATATGATCAAATGGTTGGTTGCTTGCCTGATGGTTCGATGCACTGATACGGTTCTTCGTTAGGGTAATCACGGTACTCCTCGGAGGCAGAACCTGCCGCAAGAACACCGATACACAACCATCACCAAACAATGTGCAAAAATATGATGCATGCATGAAACATGGCAATATGAGTGAGTTGGGCTAATGCAACTAAGACCAGAAGGGTTTGAACCAATTTGAATCAAAGATTCAAATTTCAAACTCAAACATGGCCCTTTAAAGTGTTTTCCTTGTTCTGCATTAAACATCAAGTTAACTTGTTTAATCATGCCTGAAAATAGTACAGATGGATAGATTGGATTTTTCTGATCATTTTTCATATATAATTTGTCTGATTTGGAGTTACAGAATAAAAGTTATGAATTTTTGAAGTTTAAACTATATTCTGGAATTTCCTATATTAGATTAAATCCAGAAAATCATTTACTGCGTCAGCCTGACGTCAGTGTGACATCAGCAGGTCAACGGGACACGTCCGGGTCAAACCTGACAGTGGGTCCCGCGTGTCAGTGTGATTAATTAAACTAAAATTAATTTAAACTAATCCTAATTAGTTAGCAGGGCTGGGCCCCACCTGTCATAGACTCAGGGGAGTCAACCAGGGCCCACCCGTGGTCAAACCCGGGTCGGCTGCACCGGCGTTTAGCCGCCGGCGAGCCCGACGCGTCGGCGGAAGTGATTTTTGCCGTTCCGGCAACCAAACGAGCCGTGGAGGCCACCGGAGAGGAGCTGAGGTCGAGCCGCAGCTCTTGGTGGAGTCCGTTGGGGTCGGGGTGGCCGGAGTTGGCGCCGGCGACGACTTTGGCGGCCACCGGAGTTCGGCCGAAGTCAAACTTGTCGCTAGGGGGGTCGATGAGGTGCGGGGAGTAGCTAGTTAGGTGCTGCGTGACGCGGTGAGCATGATGGACACCGTGGAGTGGCCGGAGGGTGACCGGGAGCACGTCGGCGACTAGCTCCACGGTGCTGGGTGCGCTTGAGCTCCGGGAGGTCGCTACATGGCTCGGGAGCAAGAAAAGGAGGGAGGGGAAGATGGGTAAGCTCACGGGGAGTTCGACGAAGCCCTTGGTGCGGCCGGGGACGGACCGGAGCGACGACGGCGTTGAAGGGGATCTCCGGCGACGGCGGTTCGGGCGAGGTCGTTGCGGTGGACTCGGGCGTTGCGAGCGCTCGGGGCTCGGCTTGCTCGATGAAGTGGACAGCGGCGGAGCTCCTGGACACGACGAGAGGACGCACAGGCGGAGGGGAGCGCGGCTACGACGTAGGCACGGCGGCGGTAGCATCGGCCATGGCTGGGGGGGTGTCACATCCCTAGCCTCTGGCATTGCTCTAGCCTAGCTTCATGTGTGCATCATGTCTATATTTTTGAAACTTGAATTGAGGAATATTGGAAGCCTCAAAACCCTAAATAAAAGAGGGGCAAAAACCCTAGAAATCTCATTCATTGCTTCAAAATGCTCTTTTTAAATGTTTGATTATTTTTGGTAAGGATTCTGGTCCCAACCAAAATATTGAACATTTTTAAGGGATTATTTTTGGGACTTTGGATTTAAATCATTAGCTATTTGAATTTGAATTATATTCATATAAATAGAATATAATTTCAAATACCCCCTGAAATATTTTATAAGCTTTTGGAAAAGTCCATCTAGCAATATAAAATATTCAGGGGAGCTTTGGCATTGTTTGAATTATTATTTTAATTCAAAACAGTGGCAAAATAAATTAAATAAAACAAACAGAACAAAAAAATAAAAAAAAAGCAAGCCTACCTGGCCTTACCCGCGCAGCCACCAGAGCCGGCCCAGTTCCCCCCCCCCCTCCTCCTCCTCTGTTCTCCCTCCCTCTCGTCACCGAACGCACCTGGGAGCGCCGCTCGCCGTAGCCATGACCACGGCCACCCCCTCCCCTCTCCGACGTGCTCCCGAGCTCCTGCACCTCGTCGCCAACCCCCTCACCGAGCCACGTGACCGAAAGGGCCCCGAGTAGCCGCCATCGTCATCATCTCCGAGCTTCGGCCCCGGTGCTGTCTCCGTCGAATTCGGCCACTCCGGCGCGCCCCCGAGCCCACTGACCCTCCCTACAGCTCCGCGGTGAGCCTCCTTGCCGAACCCCTCTCTCTCCCCTCGCGTTTGCGAGCTCTGGGCCATAGCCCGTCGCGGCTGAACTCCGGCCGCCGCTGACCATGTCGCCGCCATGGCCTGAGCTCGAACGGGTCGCGCCCGTGCATCTCACCGAGCTCGTGGTGACTCCAGGAGGCTGCGCAATGCTTTACCTCACTCGCTCGTGCTCCACAACGCCGTTTTCGCCGAGGCCCGAACTCCGGCGCCGCCTCGGGCTCCATTCCGGCGAACCCCGGCCACCCCCGCACCTTCCGTTGGCCCCCCTAGATGCGCACGGGCACGGGCTACCTTCTGGTGCCCTTCGCGCGTCCAGCCGCCGCCCGTAGCGCAACCCCGGTGAACTTCCGCCGCGTTTCGGGTCGCCGCCGGCCGAACTCCGGTGGCCAGTGACGTGGCGCTGTCATTAGCACTAATGACCCTGTTAAACTAACCCCGTGACGCTGACAGTGGGCCCCGTAGCGGGTCAAAGCCCGGGTCAACGCGGGATTAGCCCCTGTGTCACTGACGTGTGGACCCCACACGTCAGGTTTGACCTGGACCACCCGTTGACCTGCTGAGGTCAGCATGAGGTCATGCTGACGCCATAATTCATTTTCTGGAATTATTTTAATTCTAAATATTCAGGAAATTTCAGAAAATGCCTAAAACTTCCAAAATTCATAGAAAATTAACCGTAACTCCAAATTAAATAATTTATATATGAAAAATTATCAGAAAAATTCAAGGAATCCATCTGTACCATTTTCATGCATGTTAGAACAACTTATCACTACTTCTTAGAGCAAATGAAGTGAATGACATTTAAATAATCACATATGGAGTTGAATTTGAATCTTGTATTCAAACCAACTTCATTTAATCTGTTGCTAGTTGCATTAGCTCAAAACACATTCATATTGCCATGTCATGAGCATGCATCATATTGTGCATTGCATTGATTGTATTTCTTCTTTGTTGCCGGTATTTGTCCCCTCTCGATAGACGTGATACCGATGATGTGATCGTTGACACTGATGAAGACTCAATGTTATCTTCAGAAGTGCCAGGCAAGCAAAACCCCCTTGTTCATTCCGATACAATCCTACTCTCTCGCTCCTGCTCTCTTTTACTGCATTAGGACAACACCGATTCATCTGTTACTTGCTGCGGTAGCTGAACCCCTTTGTCCTTTGCATGACCTGTCATTGCCACAGTAAATAGATGAAACCCACTAGCATGAGTAGGAGTTGTTTGAGCCCTGATGTGCCTACTCATTCATGTTTGTTTGTCATGCCTGCTATTGCTTAGAGTTGAGTCAGGTCTGATTCATCGGGGATGAATCAGAGGCGTGTGAACCTGTCCTACTGTGTGTGAGCTAAGTGTGTGAACACGATTTGGTAAAGGTAGCGGTGAGAGGCCATGTAGGAGTACATGGTGGGTTGTCTCATTGCAGCCGTCCTCAGGAACTGAGTTCTGTGTTTGTGATCCATGATTCAGCTACTACCACGCATTGGGCCCGAAACCAATGGACCCTCTCGGCTTCTTAATCACCCTTGTCCTCTGTCCAGGAGTTGCAAGTAGTTTCTGGTGTTTGTAGTATGCTGGAGGCCGTGGGCAGCGCTGACCGTAGGGGTGGGCTGTGATGCGGTAGGCACGTGGCACGGTGTACCGGGCGCCCGTTTGGTGTCTCGGGAACCCTGTTCACATCGTTTGGGGCTGTGAGCGAAACTCCGGCCGGATCTCCTCATGGATGGAACCCGAATAGGCGATAAACCTGGACTAGAGACTTAGGTGATTAGGTAGGTCGTGGCCGACACCCACGTTGGGCTTCCGCTTGAAGGTTGCCGAGTACATGTCGTGTAAACGGCGGTAAGTGGTGAGAGCGTGTGTGAAGAAGTACACCCCTGCAGGGTTAACCTAATCTATTCGAATAGCCGTGTCCACGGAAAAGGACTTCTGGGTTGCTTATATCAGTTCATAGACAAGTGAAAGTGGATACTCTAAAATACGCAAGATAAGCGTGAGTGCTATGGATGGCGTTCTCGTAGGGGGACGGGAGCGGATCCATAGTGGTGTATTGCTATGGTGAATATGTGGACTCGTGTGCGCCACCTCAAAAGAGTTACATTGCAGTCGTAGTTTAGGATAGCCACCGAGTCAAAGCTGGCTTGCTGCAGTTAAACCCCACCATCCCTTTGTTGATAATGATGCATATGTAGTTAGTTCTGATGTAAGTCTTGCTGGGTACATTTGTACTCACGTTTGCCTATTTTATGTTTTTGCAGAGAGACTTCAGTCTCACTAGTAATTCCGCGTGGTCTTCGACGTTTAGCTTGATACCTCAGCTACGATCTTGTGCCCTCGGCAGGATCTGATAGATAGTCAGGCTTCTCAGCCTTTTTCATTTATAGTTGTCTGTACTCAGACATGATAGCTTCCGCTTGTGCTTTGACTTGTATGCTCTGAGTGTTGGGTCATGAGACCCATGTTTGTAATATCTCGCTCCTCGGAGCCTATTGAATAAACTACTTGAGTCGTAGAGTCATTTTGTGATGCCATGTTGTATTGCACATATCGAGCATATTGTGTGTATGTTATTGAAATGCTTGGTATGTGTGGGATCTGACCATCTAGTTGTTTATCTTTAGTAGCCTCTCTTACGGGGAAATGTCTCCTAGTGTTTCCACCGAGCCATGGTAGCTTGCTACTGCTCCGGAACACTTAGGCTGGCCGGCATGTGTCCTTCTTCGTTCCTGTGTCTGTCCCTTCGGGGAAATGTCACGCGATGAATACCGGAGTCCTGTTAGCCCGCTACAGCCCGGTTCACCGGAGTCCTGCTAGCCCAGTGCTACAGCCTGGATTCACTCGCTGATGACCGACACGTTCGATGCTGGGTCATGGATGCCTGTCCCTGTAAGTTTGTGCCACTTTGGGTTTACGACTAGCCATGTCAGCCCGGACTCCTTATCATATGGATGCTAGCGACACTGTCATATACGTGTGCCAAAAGGCGCAAACGGTCCCGGGCTAAGGTAAGGCGACACCCGTGGAATACCGTGCGTGAGGCCGCAAAGTGATATGAGGTGTTACATGCTAGATCGATGTGGCATTGAGTCGGGGTCCTGACAGCGTTGGTATCAGAGCTTGACTGCCTGTAGGATTACCAAGCCAAACTGGTCGAAGTTGAGTCTAGAAATTCTTTAGTTATATAAGGGAATTGATTGTGGGATGGAACGTAAGGCTCTTTTTACTCCTTATACCTCATGCCCTTCTGATCTGAGTCATCTTATCTTTCCTGCGGGGATTAAGAACTAGGCTATCTCTTCTTTCTATTAGGATCACGTGTTACCAATCCGTAGACCTATAGAATTGTTGGTCTTAAGCCTCGTTTCAGTTCCTATTACTTCCGTATGTTAAATTGTTGATCTCGAAACCTTGATATTGTGCCTTTGAGTGGTTATGCCACCATTTTTGTGAATGTCTCAAATCTTTTCTGAGCATTTACAGCCGTTATGCTGTCCGAGTCACCCCACGTTTCTGAATAGTCTGAAGCATTTGCAAAATTCCTTCCTCCCATTCCGATGTTCCTTTGGGCCAGACTAACCACACTAATCGGTGAGTTGAGGTAAATTATTGCCTTGACATATATGTTGGAGCTATTATTATGACCCTAGGTGTTTTAGGGAGTCACCTAGTAATCTAGCAATGTTTTGTGTCCCAGTGTGATGATTCTGGCTTTTATTCTCGAAAGCATCCCGTGATGCCACTTAGTAGTAGGTATTCTACTCCTTGGGCTTTGAACCCGAGATTCACTCTACTTACTTCATGTTGATAGTGTTTGCTAGCTCCTTTAGGATATTAGTAACCTTTGCGATAGTCCTTAAAGTCCGTGGTATCTTCTTCTTCCAAATACCATGAACTACTTATGGCAGAAGTTCCTCGTTGAACTGAAATATCACAACAGGATTATTCTTGAAGAGTTCTCCGTTATATATTGTGACTCTGCCAGTTCTACTTTTCTGCATGGGTTATCCGGAAGAAACATGTGGAATTCGTTCGACATGCTAAACCATGCATCCACAACTCAGAAAATCATATGTTCCTTGAGTTGTCTCTCTTTAGTTGCATTCTGACCCTCGTCTATCAATTGATAGCCAAGAGTATGCGTGCGTTCGATCGATGCCTATTACTCTTGTGGTCCGTCAAGCCATTCTATCGCAGAATGACTAGGAGAAACAAAGTCCAGTACCTCTTCCATATCCAGGATTGGGTCAGAGAAGTTGTGCTCCGCAGATCAAATTGCTAATCCAGCTTTCGTTCTGTTCTACCTTGGAGTATTACCATCTTTAAATCGGGATTGTTATAGGAATTGCACCCCATCCTATGAACTCCTGGTACAGTGATACTTCTTGCCGTCATTAGTCATTCCTCGGTCTTCGTGTTGATGCAACCGGAATACCGACAAATGAATTGTGATGTGTGAAATCAATACGCCTAGCAACCTCGTTGCTGGGTAGTTAAAGGACAATAATTTTATTCTTAGTGTGTTGGTTACTGAATCATCATTCTAAGATTGATCGTGCTACCTAGTCCATTCTCTTGGTTCACTCCTCGATCGATGAGTTAGGATTATTTCAAATTCTTGCTCTATTGATCATATCGTCTTGCCCTGAAAAGCAAGATTGTTCTCGAGCTTAGTAACATACCGGTGGCTCGTGATTCTCTGAATATCTTCTCAGAAGTATTACCAGGTTGTCACCTGACCGCTATGTTGAGCTCGTGATCAAGTTGGTTTTTTGTGAACCATCCTTCTCCAAGAATCTGTGTTGGATATCCCTGAGCTAGTTGGTTAAGTTAGACAACGACTTGGAGAGTTGGAAGATAAAAGCTTGCCTGACTTAGTTCGTTCCAAAGGGATATTCTTGTGTAGTGTGTGTTGAAGAAAGATGATATCTTCATCGATTGGTCCCTGTGATCAGTTGCTGGATCTATTGTCTTATCAATCCTTTGATTTGAGTGTGGGCTATCGTCAAATCAAATCAGAATCAACGATATTCGTAATGTTGTCTTACTCGTGGTTGATTCCTCGAGCATACACCATTATATCTTTGGTCTGACCAATGCTATCACCGTGTTCACTTAACTATGGAATTCCTTTTAAAAGGAAACCTAGATGAATTGTTGTTGAGCCCATTGACAACATCCTTATCTCCTCCATAATTTTGTTGAACATTAAGCTAGTGTTGGAAATTTTTGAAAGCATTTGTTCATGCTAGCTCATGAAGCATATGTTTGGATGAAGGTAGTGACTTCCTTTAATTCATGTGCATCTGATGCAAGTTGCCGCCGTGGATTCGAGAAAGTCAATGTTGTTTTCTTGGAATCATTCCAAATCAGTCATGCACACGTGCGAAGAATTCTGTGGTTTGAAGACTTGCAACCTTCAATCTATATGTGTCCCTAGCACACCAAGCCACTGATTGAATTGTTCAAGGAGAAGAAGTTCCTTCTTAAGAGTATACCTTATGCAAGGACTTCGATATCCTCGATGATGGTTCCCCTCCTGAATTCGGTAGTGTTTTATTATAAGACTACTTTGTGGTCATGCTTGTCTTGGACAACATGTTCACATGTTTGTAGCAGAACCAGCTCATGTTTTGGAGCTTGCTATCGTAGTTCGTCTCCCGAGAATCTCGCAACGTCATCTCGTCGATTTGTGTTGCAAACTTTCATTTTTCTTCCTAGACTCGATGAGTCTGGAATATCCTGACACCAACCAGATCTGAATCTTAGGCAGATATGATGGGTTGGAACATTTCCCAAGAACTATAATATTGGTCTCTCGATAACCGGTAAGGTGGATGTCGTGGCCAACACACCCATCCGGTAGACCTATTATTATAGTATCTTATTTGATGGAATTGGCCACCTCCCCATAAGGATTTCGTAGGATTTACTCCCTAGTTGCCCCTATGGATCTTTGTGTTCCCGAAGTCCGACCTTTACTTGATGTTCTAGATACCAAACCATTTCAATGAATGGGATACACTAGCACATCAAGGAGAACATTAGAAGCGGAGTGCTAAATGTCTCTCGGTCGATCATCCAGATTCTATCTCCTTGGCCCCGTCAAGGGTGAAATCTGAGATGATGTTATCTTCCTTTGCATCTGCATCATCCATCATCATTCATCATGGTAGCAAGTTGTGTTGCCAGGATCCTTGACACGGATGTTGGTAAAACCTTGATGATTGTGGAAATGCTCAAGTTCTTGAAAGCACGTACAAGCGCTACGTGTTACCATCGGCTCTAACTAGGATTCCTCTCAGTTTCCTCGGCAATGTTATGACCTTTTCAACCAGTGAATTCACTCTTTATTGTTGGGTTCTTCCCCAGTTACCAGAATCATTCCTAGCATTTGCATTTTGTTCCTAGCTTGCACCGCCAATGTGCCATTCTACCATGGGTCTCTTCCATTTCCGGTGATAAGCAAAATTCATCCATTACGTTGTCTTCAACAAGGTAATCCACATCATCCAAGTTTGAGTATGCCATTCTACCGAACCCCTCTAAATGATCGATTATGATTTGCCTTAAGCTGGTATAAAGAGTTTCAATGATCTCTGAATCAAAGGTAATTCTTTTGCCACTTAAGGGGAGATATCTACGAGTCACGGTTCCGAAGGTGTCTCGTTGTGGTATCATGGCAACTCAACTCCTCGCTACGTTGACAACCGATTACCACCTTCTTAAGTGTGGAATTGTTGTCCACCTAGTGAACCTTCGTCATCCGTTTCTTTCCACCCCTCTTGATGTGTATCTCGTGTCTCAACCGAGAGATGGTCCTATGTCTCATTCCGTGAGTTGTTCGATCTTCAAGAAGATCGACCCTTCTAGAGTCTCCTTCTTCCCTCCATGTCATGTTGGCAGGATTTCTCAAAACAAGACATCAAGACAATGATGGTGAATGAATCAACGTTCAACTGAAGTGCACCCTGGATCGTGAAGATTGTACTAGTTTGCGTTTCCCCCTTCATCCTACCCTACGCTTGAATCTCGAGACGAGATTCTTGTTTAGTGGGGGTGAGTTGTCACATCCCTAGCCTCTGGCATTGCTCTGGCCTAGCTTCATGTGTGCATCATGTCTATATTTTTGAAACTTGAATTGAGGAATATTGGAAGCCTCAAAACCCTAAATAAAAGAGGGGCAAAAACCCTAGAAATCTCATTCATTGCTTCAAAATGCTCTTTTTAAATGTTTGATAATTTTTGGTAAGGATTCTGGTCCCAACCAAAATATTGAACATTTTTAAGGGATTATTTTTGGGACTTTGGATTTAAATCATTAGCTATTTGAATTTGAATTATATTCATATAAATAGAATATAATTTCAAATACCCCCTGAAATATTTTATAAGCTTTTGGAAAAGTCCATCTAGCAATATAAAATATTCAGAGGAGCTTTGGCATTGTTTGAATTATTATTTTAATTCAAAACAGTGGCAAAATAAATTAAATAAAACAAACAGAACAAAAAAAATAAAAAAAAGCAAGCCTACCTGGCCTTACCCGCGCAGCCACCAGAGCCGGCCCAGTTCCCCCCCCCCCCAGCCGGCCCAGCCCACCTCCCCCCCTTGTCCTCTTCTTCCTCTGCCAGTAGGCAGAGGCGAGACGCACGCGCGCCGACGCCGGCCACCTCCTGCTTCGCCGTGGCAGCCTCCCCGACCCCCTCGCGACGCCACGAAGATGGCCTCGACCCCCCTCGATCGTCTCTCTCTCTCTGGACCCCCTCCTCCTCCTCTGTTCTCCCTCCCTCTCGTCACCGAACACACCTGGGAGCGCCGCTCGCCATAGCCATGACCACGGCCACCCCCTCCCCTCTCCGACGTGCTCCCGAGCTCCTGCACCTCGTCGCCAACCCCCTCACCGAGCCACGTGACCAGAAGGGCCCCGAGTAGCCGCCATCGTCATCATCTCCGAGCTTCGGCCCCGGTGCCGTCTCCGTCGAATTCGGCCACTCCGGCGCGCCCCCGAGCCCACTGACCCTCCCTACAGCTCCGCGGTGAGCCTCCATGCAGAACCCCTCTCTCTCCCCTCGCGTTTGCGAGCTCTGGGCCATAGCCCGTCGTGGCTGAACTCCGGCCGCCGCTGACCATGTCGCCGCCGTGGCCTGAGCTCGAACGGGTCGCGCCCGTGCATCTCACCGAGCTCGTGGTGACTCCAGGAGGCTGCGCAATGCTTTACCTCACTCGCCCGTGCTCCACAACGCCGTTTTCGCCGAGGCCCGAACTCCGGCGCTGCCTCGGGCTCCATTCCGGCGAACCCCGGCCACCCCCGCACCTTCCGTTGGCCCCCCTAGATGCGCACGGGCACGGGCTACCTTCTGGTGCCCTTCGCGCGTCCAGCCGCCGCCCGTAGCGCAACCCCGGTGAACTTCCGCCGCGTTTCGGGTCGCCGCCGGCCGAACTCTGGTGGCCAGTGACGTGGCGCTGTCATTAGCACTAATGACCCTGTTAAACTAACCCCGTGACGCTGACAGTGGGCCCCGTAGCGGGTCAAAGCCCGGGTCAACGCGGGATTAGCCCCTGTGTCACTGACGTGTGGACCCCACACGTCAGGTTTGACCTGGACCGCCCGTTGACCTGCTGAGGTCAGCATGAGGTCATGCTGACGCCCTTGTTCATTCCGATACAATCCTACTCTCTCGCTCCTGCTCTCTTTTACTGCATTAGGACAACACCGATTCATCTGTTACTTGCTGCGGTAGCTGAACCCCTTTGTCCTTTGCATGACCTGTCATTGCCACAGTAAATAGATGAAACCCACTAGCATGAGTAGGAGTTGTTTCAGCCCTGATGTGCCTACTCATTCATGTTTGTTTGTCATGCCTGCTATTGCTTAGAGTTGAGTCAGGTCTGATTCATCGGGGATGAATCAGAGGCGTGTGAACCTGTTCTACTGTGTGTGAGCTAAGTGTGTGAACACGATTTGGTAAAGGTAGCGGTGAGAGGCCATGTAGGAGTACATGGTGGGTTGTCTCATTGCAGCCGTCCTCAGGAACTGAGTTCTGTGTTTGTGATCCATGATTCAGCTACTACCACGCATTGGGCCCGAAACCAATGGACCCTCTCGGCTTCTTAATCACCCTTGTCCTCTGTCCAGGAGTTGCAAGTAGTTTCTGGTGTTTGTAGTATGCTGGAGGCCGTGGGCAGCGCTGACCGTAGGGGTGAGCTGTGATGCGGTAGGCACGTGGCACGGTGTACCGGGCGCCCGTTTGGTGTCTCGGGAACCCTGTTCACATCGTTTGGGGCTGTGAGCGAAACTCCGGCCGGATCTCCTCATGGATGGAACCCGAATAGGCGATAAACCTGGACTAGAGACTTAGGTGATTAGGTAGGTCGTGGCCGACACCCACGTTGGGCTTCCGCTTGAAGGTTGCCGAGTACATGTCGTGTAAACGGCGGTAAGTGGTGAGAGCGTGTGTGAAGAAGTACACCCCTGCAGGGTTAACCTAATCTATTCGAATAGCCGTGTCCACGGAAAAGGACTTCTGGGTTGCTTATATCAGTTCATAGACAAGTGAAAGTGGATACTCTAAAATACGCAAGATAAGCGTGAGTGCTATGGATGGCGTTCTCGTAGGGGGACGGGAGCGGATCCATAGTGGTGTATTGCTATGGTGAATATGTGGACTCGTGTGCGCCACCTCAAAAGAGTTACATTGCAGTCGTAGTTTGGGATAGCCACCGAGTCAAAGCTGGCTTGCTGCAGTTAAACCCCACCATCCCTTTGTTGATAATGATGCATATGTAGTTAGTTCTGATGTAAGTCTTGCTGGGTACATTTGTACTCACGTTTGCCTATTTTATGTTTTTGCAGAGAGACTTCAGTCTCACTAGTAATTCCGCGTGGTCTTCGACGTTTAGCTTGATACCTCAGCTACGATCTTGTGCCCTCGGCAGGATCTGATAGATAGTCAGGCTTCTCAGCCTTTTTCATTTATAGTTGTCTGTACTCAGACATGATAGCTTCCGCTTGTGCTTTGACTTGTATGCTCTGAGTGTTGGGTCATGAGACCCATGTTTGTAATATCTCGCTCCTCGGAGCCTATTGAATAAACTACTTGAGTCGTAGAGTCATTTTGTGATGCCATGTTGTATTGCACATATCGAGCATATTGTGTGTATGTTATTGAAATGCTTGGTATGTGTGGGATCTGACCATCTAGTTGTTTATCTTTAGTAGCCTCTCTTACGGGGAAATGTCTCCTAGTGTTTCCACCGAGCCATGGTAGCTTGCTACTGCTCCAGAACACTTAGGCTGGCCGGCATGTGTCCTTCTTCGTTCCTGTGTCTGTCCCTTCGGGGAAATGTCACGCGATGAATACCGGAGTCCTGTTAGCCCGCTACAGCCCGGTTCACCGGAGTCCTGCTAGCCCAGTGCTACAGCCTGGATTCACTCGCTGATGACCGACACGTTCGATGCTGGGTCATGGATGCCTGTCCCTGTAAGTTTGTGCCACTTTGGGTTTACGACTAGCCATGTCAGCCCGGACTCCTTATCATATGGATGCTAGCGACACTGTCATATACGTGTGCCAAAAGGCGCAAACGGTCCCGGGCTAAGGTAAGGCGACACCCGTGGAATACCGTGCGTGAGGCCGCAAAGTGATATGAGGTGTTACATGCTAGATCGATGTGGCATTGAGTCGGGGTCCTGACAGGGGGCGCGAGGGGGAGGAGCTGGAGAGGAAAGGGGGTGTCTGGGGGGTTCGGGGGAGAGAGGGAGGGCGATCCACGACGTCACCGGGCGAGGGGAGCGGCGAGGCGGTGAGCAGGTGCATGGCGCGCGCTGCGGTCGCCGTCGGGCACCTGCCTGCCTGCCTGGAGCGGCGCTGGGCTGGGCCGGCAGGTGGGCCGGGTGCTGGCGCTAGGTAAGGTTTTTCTATTTTTCTCTGTTTTCTATTTTTTAATACTTCTGCAACTTTGTTGAATTAATAGAAATACTTAGGCAACTCCTAAAATCACCAAACCACTCCTGGTCCATAGTTGGATTATTTCCAACATGAAACATTTTAGTCTGGAGATATTTGAGCATTTAAATATTTTATATAATTTTAAATGCCCAAATTCAAATATTTATGATTTAATTCAAAAACGCTAAGATGGCCTAGGAAAATGTGCATCACTTTTGGCAGAGGTTCTGAACCAAGACAAAAATGATGGGCATTTTAGAAGGGCATTTCAGGTTCATTGAAAAAGTTTTTAGTAAACCCTAATTGGTTTCAGAGGGGACTGGGGGTTCTGTCATCCCCATTTCAGGTTTCTGATGAAAGAATAAACATGATGCAACACTCTAATGCATGACTAGCTAGGGTGTGGCATCAAATACACCGTGATTTAAATCAAAGGCCAAAATGTCATGGAAAATGTGCCTCAGCTCTGGTAGATGTTTACACCTAGTGCCAAAATAAATGAACATTTTTAAGGGCATTACATTGAGTAGAAACTAATTTGTCTAAAAAATGAAGGGTGGAAAATGCACAAAAAATTGGTGCGGTTGGGGAGCCGAACCCAAGACCGCGTGGGTTAGTGGTGTTTAGGGTTGCACTGGTAACCGCTAGGACAGATGGCAAGAGTTTAACATGGGTAGGGAAGCAAGGTATACATAGTGAGACTGTGAAATTTGTCAAAAAATGAAGGGTGGAAAATGCACAAATAATTGGTGCGGCTGGGGACTCGAACCCAAGACCGCGTGGGTTAGTGGTGTTTAGGGCTGCGCTGGTAACCGCTAGGACAGATGGCAAGAGTTTGACATGGGTAGGGAAGGAGTGTATACATAGTGAGACTGTGAAATTTGTCAAAAAATGTGAGACCGTGAATGTTTGCACACGCGTGAGAGTGGTTTTCCTTTGTTTTGCACTGAAATTTTGGAGGGTTGGAAGGTTGAAAACGTATGTTTTCACTGCCACGTGGTTTTGGTTATAGTGGCACTTGGTTTAGTGTTAGAGTCTCACTTGGTTTAGGATTTAAACGGAATAAATTTGGATGTTAGTTCATGACTTATTTTTTTTGAATAAAACAGAGGGCTTCTCACCCCCTCTTTTGAATGACAACCACAAGTTCTCGAGCTTCATGACTTGGTTTAGGGAAGAAATTATATTCTTGGGCACGGACATTTTTTAACACACATAATAAACCCTAATAAATAACTTAGATAAGATGAAACACAAGTACCATTACAATAATAAGTTCACGGACAGTTCACGGACACATGACGAAACATGACACGGCACGACACGACATAGAAAAGCAACAGATAAAAAACTAAATAGCCTTCATCTTGATCTCGTCCTTCCACTTTGGCCGCGCGCGCCCCTTCAACACTGTCTTCATCTTCACACCTCCTCCTCGTCGTCGTAGGGAAGGGAGTGCATCCCGGCTGGAGTGGGGAAGATGTTCTCGTAGTTGGTGTAGATGTTGTAGACGGTGAAGAAGATGGCCTCGCAGCCGCACCAAAAGACTTGGCCGAGGAGCTCGCGCGCGTCAAACGGGTTGGTGAAGGTGACCGTGAGAAGTAGGAGGATGCCGCCACGGTGACGAACCTCGTTGACGATGAACATCCTCGGCGAGCCCCGTGGGAGGTGGGCATAGCCGGCTCTGAGGAAGGCGCGGGTGAGTTCGACGGAACCCCTCCACCTTGAAAAAGCCCACACGCAGAGCTCCCTCTCCACGAGCACGCCCGGTGGGTAGCACTGCTACGGCACGACAGGCGGACGGCTGAAGGTCGGCCCGCTGAACTGCAAGGTCTCGCTTGGGGAGGGCTCAGTAGATTGGCTGTTTGAACTTGGAGAGAATGGATCGGATCTGGCTTATGGGTGGGAGAGGAAGATAGGCACCCCATTTATAGGCCTGTGGGTGGGAGAGGAAGAGAGAAAGGGTGAGAACGGTGTGTGTGTGAATCCGAACGTGTGTGTGTATCCGTTACGCTTTGCACTCTTCAATTTTTGCACAAAAACGATGCATGCATGGGGCGCGTGCGTGCATTTGAAGCACTGCATGGCTCTTTGACCGGACAGTGCATCTGACTCGTTGAACCACCTAGCTGGCCTCGCTAGCCTAGCGCGCCTACCACGCCTCGCTCGCATGCATGCACGTCGTAGCCTCCCGCGCATGCAAACCCACGTCGCAGCCTATGCACGTCGCCGCCTCCCATGCATGCATGCAAGGCCTGGGAATGGCTGAGACGGCCTATTTACTGCGCTCTCAGCGGTCTCAGGCCCAGACAACGAGACGGCCCAACGGTCCATCCAGCGCACCCAATACTTGTTTAAAAAACGAATCTCCCAGCCAATCAGATTGCATCTCGCGGATTGCCCCCCTCCTCCCCACAGATTCCTTCTATAAGGGTTAGATCGACGGCCCTTGTTCAGCGCTAGGGTTAGATGAACGGTCCTGGTTCAGCCCTAGGGTTAGCGGGGTTTGGGAGGGGTTTGGAGCAGTCAAAGCTATGTTTGACCAGATTTCAACTGAGCATAATAAATTAAATAAAAATCAGAAAAATAAAAAACATGCGCACATAGTCTTCTTATGTCATATACTAACGATTTAAATTGATAAACATGGTTTACATACATTTAAACGATAAGTTCATGTGTATTGTATGATATCTCGAGTATCTCAAACTCTTTTGTATGAATTGAAGAGAAGTGTTTTGGGGAAATAAACATGAAAATATCAAAAAACTCACCACAGCTTCATTTTAGAGTGACTAAGAAGGATCCAGGCTTAGTTTTTCATTTTTGATGTTTTACACTTATTTAAATCTTGGTCAAAGTTAAGTTTGACCAGAATTTAAATGAGCAAAACAAATTTAAAAAAATCAAAAAATGGAAAAACCAGCGCACATAGTCCGTATATATAGAATATATAGAATATATGTTTAGGAAAGTTATTTGGCTGATTTAGACAAGGTCGAAAAAAAACTTGCTTAGAGATGAGGTCGTTTACCCTACCTTTGGACCCTCATTTTAGCACATTTTTCATGAAAATTTCAAAAACCTCACCACAGCTTCATTTTGGATTGACTAAGAAGGATCCAGGCTTAGTTTTTCATTTTGATGTTTTACACTTATTTAAATCTTGGTCAAAGTTAAGTTTGACCAGAATTCAAATGAGCAAAACAAAATTCAAAAAAATCAAAAAAAGGAAAAACCATGTGCTCATTCAAACATCATCCAACAGATTTAAACATCATGCCAAACATAGTTCTAACATCATCCAACAGATATACAACATTATTCGTAATGTTTCATAATTATTCACATATAGCGTTCGGGCTTCTGTCTGTTCCTTGAGCTTCTTGCCATCACTTTGCTCCTTGTGCACCTTGTGCTCATTGCTTCTTCTCTTCTCCTCTTGGTTGTCGGTATCATAGAGCTGTGTAAAACATAAAGGGTAATGAGATCATGTCAAGTGACCCATAAATGTACAGTAGTATTTGACCCTTGCAAAATTTACATACCTAGCAGAACTCACAACAACAGAAGGTTGGTCACCATTTAGAGCCTCACTTGGATCATCATGATCATCATTTGGAGCCTCACTTGGATCACCAAGATCATCATTTGGAGCCTCACTTGGATCACCATGATCATCATTTGGAGCCTCACTTGGATCACCATGATCACTATTTGGAGCCTCACTTGGATCACCATGATCACTATTTGGAGCCTCACTTGGATCATCGTCAAAATCATGCGGCTGTTGACCATCATCATCTCGAACCTCGTCAAAATCCTCATCTGATGCAACCGGCTGCTGTCCATCATTTTCATCGAAGCCTTCATCAAAACTCTCTCCGAACGCTGGACCTACTGTGTTATCACAATACTTACCGAAATGACCAGACCCACCACATCTTGTGCACTTCCGCTTCCTCGCTCCAAGTCCAGCTCCTTCGCTGCGAGGTCTGATTCGACTCTTCCTTGGTCTACCTGCTACTCTCTTCAGAACTGGAGCGCAAAGCTTGAATCCAGGGTCCACCATGTCCCATTGTTGTTTTCCCTCCATAGCAGGCAAGGCATAAGCATATGTGGCTTTGAACCTTGCAACAGAGTAGTAATCATGCACATACTGCTGAATGTTCCCTGGTGGACCAGGGAGAGAAGTGATGAAAAACAAGGCATGAATGCATGGCAACCCAGTTATCTGCCATTGCCTACAACTACAAGTTCTAGCTTCTAAATCAACTGGATATCTCCATTCCCTCTTCTCTTTATCCAAATACGATATCTCTGCTGTGGTACCCGAGCAAAGAGTCATGTTCATTTCCAAGCCTGTTGTTTTCTGCTTCAGTCCATTCATCACGGCAGGGATGATAATGTGGCCCATGAGTTTTGCCTCGGCTATTACTGCATGATAATGAAATTTTTGCATGTATTCTATCATTATCCTGTCCAGCCAATCCACCACATAATGACCCTTTAGTTTCCGGATCGTTGAGTTGAAAGACTCTGCTAGATTATTGTGCACATAGTCAACTTTGCTCAGTTCACTGAATTGGCTTCTGGCCCATAACTTGGAGTGGTGTGTTTCCTAGTATTCTTTCACTTTGGGATTCATGTATAACTGCCTCAAGTGGTAGTTGTGCTTCTTCACACTGCAAGTCAAAGATGCTGGCCATAAATTGTCGGTATACACCTTTCCTTTGAATTTCTTCATGAAATTTGCAGCAAGGTGACACATGCATTCCCTATGCTCTACTCCAGGGAACACATTGTCCACAGCCACTTCTAAACCTTTGCAGGCATCTGTATGAATGACCAACCCATTGGGATGTGCAATAGCCCGACGCAGATTATGCAAAAACCAAGTCCAGCTCTCCTCAGACTCTGTCTCCAGCACACCGTAGGCAACTGGAAATACAAAACTGTGTGCATCAGCTGCACAAGCAGCTACTAACTGTCCTTTAAACCTCCCTGTGAGAAAAGTGGCATCAATGGCAAATAAGGCATGAAACCTGCCAAAAAAACCCGGTGACAAGCCTCAAAGCAGACAAAAACCCTCCTAAAGCATTCCTTGGTCTTTGTCACTCCCCTGAATGTGTACTCCACGGTGTGGTGATCAATATCTACAATACTACCTGGGCTTGTCCTCTCCACTTCACCTTTGAATGAATACAACAATTGAAAACTTTCCTACCAGTTACCATAAATAGAATCCATAGCACGTTGTTTACCATTGAACAACCTCATGTATGGTAAATCTATCTTGAATTTATCTTTGATGTTCTTCTGCAATTCCTTTGGACCCACTTGCTGGTTTTCTTTCACCCACTTCTTTACTTCTTCTGCCACCCATCTTGACTTGGCTCTACTAATTGTATCCTTCCTAAGGGTTGATTCCTGGCATGTGTGCTTAAAAGTGTTCACTTTGACCTGAACATTAGTGCTATTACGCATTTTAGATGCGAGCAACCTCCATGGACAACCCTCAGTCGGACAGTGCACTCTGTAACGTACTTGATCGCTCTTGTCAACTTTGAAAGTACGTTCTACCTTGATGCAGTATGTCACAACTGCATTTCTACACTCATTCATGGATGCAAAAACTGTACCTTCTTCCAAATTAGGGTTCAGAGGGTCCCATTCAACAGTTGCAAGGTCTTCGTCCTCACCCACCGCGTCATCATCCACACGGACTGGATTGTGAGCCTCATCTTGGTTATCAACCCGAGGTGCCCGTCGTAAATTCCGAATAACATCAGAATATAGCTTCTCTTCATCAACCCTAGAATTGTAGTCATCATGCTACACTTCAAGGGGGACCCTACTGCTATTGCCCACACTTGTCGAGCCACCACGTCATCGTGCACCAACTGAACTGTTCTGGCTAGAGATGCCATTATGAAGACTTGGTTCTCCCCGAGATGTTGCACCCGTCATCCTAGGTCCAAATGCCTGCTCAAGCACATCAACTTGTAGCCTCACATGAAAATTATCTTTCTCTTTATGCCTAACAAACATGGTATCTAGCTCTTCATCATTACTAACTGCCACCCATCTATTTTCCCCATCATTGTATTTGTATACCACTTCATCAAGCAAACCCCAAGGATATTGGCTACAAATTACCTCCCCAAATTGTCTGAAACTCCAATTACTAGCCATTGGCAACCGATAATCAAAACCTCCTTGGTATTTCTTCTGATCCTTTGCATCGAACATGTACCGGTCCATTCTAATGTGCATCAAGAAAGCAAACCGCAACTCCATCCTAACCGGCGAAAAACAGAGACACAATTAGCACACTAATTGGGAAAACCTACTCGAATCGAGTGTTCAAATGCACAACTAAGCTCAATCTAAATAGGAGGCGATACTTACCCCTCGGGAACCCAGTCATGGACGCAGCGGATCTCCGGCCCGATGCCTGCCTCACCAAATACTCCGGGGTCGCCACTGCTCTCCATTTCGCCCTAGGGTTCTACCTCCTAGTTCAAATAGCTCCAGCAGCCCCCCACCTTTGAGCGCTCCGGCCGGGCGCACGGAAGGAGGCCGCGCCGCGGGTCGAGCAGGTGGCGGGCGCCCCACCTGTGGCGTCGCAGGAAGGTGGCGGGCATCGCAGGAAGGTGGCGGGCGTCGCAGGCAGCCGTGGAGCGTAGGCGCAGAAAGGTAGTGATGGAGTAGGCATGCAGCTGGTGGCGGGGCAGGTCCTGGCCGCGGCGCAAGTGCCGGCGGCGGCGCAGGTCAGCCGGCCTGCGGGGAAGCAGATGGGCAGAGTGAGCTATGAATGATTTGGGGATTTAGTTGCACGGGCCTACATGTCAGCTCTGGACCCATGTCCACGCGATCCCACGTGTAAGCTCCGGACCCACAACTTAACGCTGGCGGACGGAATGGACCCAAATATGGCCGTTTGGCCTCGTCATAGTAGCTGTGCATGGACTAGGGGCAAAACTGAGGACAATTTGCATCTGAGGGCAAAACTGAGCACAGAGACACCACTGAGGGCAAAAGGATAATTAACCCATGTTTTTACCCAGGTTCGGGCCCTCTCGATGGAGGTAAAACCCTACTCCTTCTTGATTAATATTGATGATATGGGTAGTACAAGAGTTGATCTACCACGAGATTAGAGAGGCTAAACCCTAGAAGCTAGCCTATGGTATGATTGTTGTTCGTCCTACGGACTAAAACTCTCCGGTTTATATAGACACCGGAGAGGGCTAGGGTTACATAGAGTCGGTTACAATGGGAGGAGATCTTCATATCATATCGCCAAGCTTGCCTTCCACGCCAAGGAAAGTCCTATCCGGACACGGGACGAAGTCTTCAATCTTGTATCTTCATAGTCCGGGAGTCCGGCCATCCGGACACCCCCTAATCCAGGACTCCCTCAGTGATTGATAGAACTTGAGGTAATATCTGTTCTACCTTTAGCTCCTCGTTGGGTTCGACACTCTTACTTATCAAAAGAGGCTACAATTGATCCCCTATACTTGCGGGTTATCATGGCTCTCTCTCTCAGAAAATGGGTGGTGGAAGTGTAGGCATGTTCTAATGGCTCTCTCACAAATGGAGAAGGGGGTGGAGGGGTATATATAGCCTCCACACAAAATCCATCCGTTACACACTTTTGACCCATCTCGGTGGCACCGATCAGAAAACTGAGTGAGACCGATCAGTTCAAAAATATGAATGCTAGGAATCTCGGTGGGACCGACTGGAACAACTCGGTGGGACTGATGTACTAGGGCTTAGGGCAAACATCATCTCGGTCATGCCGATTGCATCAACTCGGTGGAACCGAGGTGAATCAATAAGCAACAAATAATTTGTCAATCCAACTCAGTGAGATAGATTGCATGAACTCAGTGAGACTGAAGCGAAATGCAATAGATCTCAGAGCGCTGGCAAGGCCATCTTGGTGAGACCAAGATCAGTATCGGTGAGACCGAATCATTAGGATTTCTGGAAGTGGCTATGTCAAGTAAACTCGATGGCTCTCGGTAGGAAGTATCGGTGGGGCCGAGTTTGGATTTCGGTTTTGGACATATTTGGATGGAAAAAGTGGCTAAGGGTTTGGAGCAATATCACTAAGCACTTGAGAAAGTGGACCATTAACCAACACCTCATCCCCTTTTAATAGTATTGGCTTTCATATGGACTCAATGTGATCTTGGATCACTATAATAGAAATGAAGAGTCTTGAGCTTTCGCCAAACTTTGTACTTATCATTTTGAAGGGATTCCACATCCTCTTGTCCTGCCACTGCATTGTTAAACTTATCTGAAATATGCTAGATAGAACTATTAGTACAACAAAAGATATGCTGACATTAATTACCAAAATCACCCGGTGAGCACTTGTGCTTTTAGAGGTAAGCGATTCAGTTATCTCCTCTGGTAGACTGCATTGGAAGTGTTCTGATCAAGGTTTAGACGCCAAGCCTACGTCTTCAAGCGTTCTGCCTCTACATTAACTTGCGCCTGCAACGCGACTATCCGGGTGCTTCCAGCGTTGATATCCTCCTAGGCCTTAGTCATCTGTTACCGAAGTTTCTCAATTTTCGAATGGTGTTCCACTTGGTTTTCTAAAGTGACCTCCGTTCCCAGCAAGGTTGTCAGGGCGGTCACCAGCTGAGATAGAACTTGAGCTGGAGGCCTGGCTGAGCCGGATGCTGAAGGGTCAATTGTTTATGTTACCCCAGCTGCCGAAGAATTGAGAGCCGGCGCCATCCCCGCCATGAAGATGGCAGCTTGGCACGACGACTCATAGGGGTCCAGAATAATCTTGCCATTAGAACAACCCCCAAGCCCGCCGCCATGAAGCTGGTAGATTAATTCAGTCTCCCCGGTCGAGGACTCACCATCTGAGTAGACGAGAGTCTCTCCTCCAGACACGGAATTTTTCGCAAGTTCCACACCTTGCGTGAAACAAACGAAGACATGCTTCTGGCCATCTTGGATCCGAGCAGGTGGTGTGCGCCGAGTCGATTCGACGAGGTCAGTGCATATGTCTGCCCTGGGCTCAGACCTGGCAATCTTGCCGATGAAGACATGGATTCCACCAAAGGGGACTTGATACCCGTACTCGATTGAGTTAGCCTGGGGGGCCTAGCTGGCGTCGTCGATGTACAGCTTGCCGTGGTGACTCTTCGTCATCTTGCCAATGGCGTATCCCTCGATCCCTAGAAAAGATCCTTTCAAGAACTCGAAACCACCATGCACTAGCCCAATGGTGGGCGCCAACTACCGTGGTTTTGTCACGGCAGATGTCCTAGTGTGAGGACTTAGTCGTGCGTCCATCACAACAATGATCTAGTGGAGAAAAGGCATGCCAAAAACAGCCTGGATGGCATGGACACCCAATGCCAGCAATATGGCGCCAGTGTTAAAAATTAGCGCTGGCGTTGGCACCTATGCCATCAGTATTTTGGACGGTAATGGCGTGCTGCATTGTCCATGCCAGCAGTATTAGTCATCAGGTGTGACATTCCATGTTTTCTCGACGCCAGTAATTTGATTTTCAAATTTGGAATAAAAGTTGTACAACCGCGATTTCAGCCAACATGACAGCATAATCCAGTTTAAGAACAGTCAATAAATCAACAATAAATAGACCCAATGACAACTTTTATGTTCAACAATGCACTTATGTATATAGTTCAACAAAGTAGGCAAAGTAACACACATATGAATGTACAAGTTAAAATAAATAGAGTGATAATAACATGGTATCTTCCATGCATGCCAACTAGCTAACTACGACTTTTCGGCGGGCGGAGTTAGGGTCATGGTCCGTAGTAAGTGAACCATCATCATTGCCAGCAGGCTTGTAGTAGACTATGATCTCGTCATGATCATAGTCGAGGTAGAACATGGCTCTCTCCCAAGCTTCCATCTCATAAGCATTTGCAAGGGCTTTCCAACCAGGGCAACCGAAGTAGATGCGGTTTGCGTCGTTGGTGACAAGACAATTGAATTTTTGGGCCTTCAACATCTTCATGAGGGTGCACTAGAATGTGATGGTGGCATCAACTGGAACTTTAAACTTCTCTAAGAAGTCATGCCTTGCCCCGCAAGGGATGACTGATATGTCCATTTTTCATCATGTTTTCCTACTGTTATTTATGTTGTTTTATTGTATATTAATGCTTTTTGGAGTAATTCTAATGCCTTTTCACTCATAATATGGAAGGTATCCACAAAGGAGGAGAATTCTGGCAACTGGAGATCTGGACCTGAAAAAGCTATGTCAAGATATCTATTCTGCACAACCCCAAATGAGCAAAAACTTCCCGAGGATTTTTATGGAATATTTAAGAATTATTTGAGCAAATAAGTACCAGAGGGGGGCCACTAGGTGGGCACAACCCACCTGGGCGCGCCAGGAGGCCCAGGCGTGCCCTGGTGATGTTGCCTTCCTCGGCCCACCTCCGGTGCCCATCTTTTGGTATATAAGTCATTTTGACCTAGAGAAAATCAGAGAAGTACTTCCGGGACGAAGCGCCGCCGCCTCGAGGCGGAACTTGGGAAGGAGAAATTTTGACCTCCGGTGGAGCAACTCCGCCGGGGGAACTTCCCTCTCGGAGTGGGAAATCATCGTCATCATCATCTCCAACAACTCTCCCATCTTGGGGAGGGTAATCTTCATCAACATCTTCAACAGCACCAACTCCTCTCAAACCCTAGTTTATCTCTTGTGTTCAATCTTTGTATCAAAATTATAGATTGGTGCTTGTGGGTGACTAGTAGTGTTGATTACATCTTGTAGTTGATTACTATATGGTTTATTTGGTGGAAGATTATATGTTCAAATCCACTGTGCTATTTAATACCCCTCTGATCTTGAGCATGTTTATCATTTGTGAGTAGTTACTTTCGTTCTTGAGGTCATGGGAGAAATCATGTTGCAAGTAATCATGTGAGCTTGATATGTGTTCGATATTTTGGTGATATGTATGTTGTCATTCTCTAAGTGGTGTCATGTGAACGTCGACTACATGACAGTAGCTTAAACCCCAGTTTATGCGCTATTCCGTAGGGGACCGATTGGAGCCAAAAGTCTAGTGCTATGGTTAGAATTTATTCTTAATACTTTTCTCTTAGTTGCGGATGCTTGCGAGAGGGTTAATCATAAGTAGGAGGTTTATTCAAGTAAGAACAGCACCTAAGAACCGGTCCACCCACATATCAAATTATCAAAGTACCGAACACGAATTAAGCCAACATGATGAAAGTGACTAGATGAAATTCCCGTGTACCCTCAAGAACACTTTGCTTATCATAAGAAACCATTTTGGCATGTCCTTTACCTCAAAAGAATTGGGCTACCTTTCTGAACTTTTGTTACTACTATGGTTACATGCTCGTTACAAATTATCTTGCTATCAAACTACTCCGCTACTTACAATTTTAGCACTTACAGACATTACCTTGCTGAAAACCACTAGTCATTTCCTTCTGCTCCTTGTTGGATTCGGCACTCTTACTTATAAAAAAGGCTACAATTGACCCCATGTGCTTGTGGGTTATCAAGGCTATTTTCTGGCGCTGTTGCCGGGGAGTGAATCGCTCTTCGTAAGTGGAAATTGGTAAGGAAACACTATTACTACATGCTGAAATTTATTGTCACTTGCTACTATGGAAAACAATCCTTTGAGTGGTTGGTTCGGGGTATCTTCACCTCGAACGGAACCATAATTAGTTGCCCCTCAACCTACTGCACCTACTGAAAATATTGAATATGAAATTCCTTTGGGTATGTTAGAACAACTGCTAGCTAATCCTTATGGAGGAGATGGAACCGAACATTCTGATATGCACTTGATATATCTGGATGAAATTTGTGGATTGTTTAAGCTTGAAGGTTTGCCCGGAGATGAAGATAAGAAGAAGTTTTTCTCTTTATCTTTGAAGGGAGAATCATTGACATGGTATAGGCTATGCGATGATATTGGATCTTGGAACTAGAATCGGTTGAAATTGGAATTTCATCAAAAAAAAGTATCCTATGCATCTAGTTCATCGTGATTGGAATTATATATATAATTTTTGGCCTCGTGAAGGAGAAAGTATTGCTCTAGCTTGGGGGAGGCTTAAGTCAATATTATATTGTCCCAATCATGAGATCTCAAGAGAAATTATTATTCAGAATTTTTATGCTCGACTTTCTCATAACGATCAATCCATGCTCGATACTTCTTGTACTAGCTATTTTATGAAGAATACTATTGAATTCTGGTGGGATCTTTTGGAAAGAATTGAACGCAACTTTGAAGATTGGGAACTCGATTAAGGTAAAGAGTCAGGTATTGAACCTAAGTTTGATTGTGTTCAATCTTTTATGAACACTAATGCTTTTCAAAAGTTTAGCACTAAATATGGACTTGACTCTGAGATAGTAGCTTCCTTTTGTGAATCTTTTGGTACTCATGTTGATCTCCCTAAGGAGAAGTGGTTTAGATATCACCCACCAATTAAAGAAGACGTTAATTAAAGAACCGGTAATAGATAAAGTAGAAACTATCATTTACAATGTTGGTCCAGTTGTTCCCACTGCTTATATTGAAAAACCACCTTTCCCTGTTAGGATGAAGGAACATGCTAAAGCTTCACCTGTTGTTAACAGAAGTTATGTTAGAATACCCAAACCATCTGAACAAATCAGAGTTGAGCCTAGTGTTTCTATGTTTAAAGATCTCATAGTCGATAATATTGATGGGCATGTTATTTAATTCTATGATGAAGCTTCTAGAATTGCCAAACCTGAAGGAAAAGATAAACATAGACCAGTCGTTGGCATGCTTGTTGTCTTAGTTAAGATAGGAGATCACTGTTATCATGGTTACGTGACCTAGGTGCTACTGTGTGTGCTATTCCTTTCTCCTTATATCAAGAAAATAAAGATGAAATGGCACCTTGTGAAATAGAAGGCATAGATGTCACTATTAAACTTGCTAACAGAGATACTATATCACCAGTTGGGATTTCAGAGATGTTGAAGTCTTGTGTGGGAAAATAAAATACCCTTCTCACTTTATTGTTGTTAGCTCCCCACAAGATGACTTTTGTCCCATTATTTTTTCTAGACCTTTTTTGAACACCGTCAATGCTAAAATATATTTTGAGAAACAAACTCTCGGTGTTAGCTTTGGTGGTGAATCTCATCGATTTAATTTTTCCACGTTTAGTAGACAACCTCATAAGAAAGATTTGCCTAGTAAGGATGAAATTATTGGTCTTGCTTCTATTGCTGTGCCTCCTACCGATCCTTTGGAACAATATTTGATAGACCATCAAAATGATTTGCATATGCGTGAAAGAAATGAAATAGATAGAATCTTTTTCGAACAACAACATCTGCTTAAACACAATTTTCCTATTGAAACACTAGGAGGTCCTCCTCCACCTAAGGGTAATCCTATGTTTGAATTCAAACAATTGCCAAAAACTCTGAAATATGCTTATCTTGATGAGAAAAAAATATATCATGTTATTATTAGTGCTAACCTTTCATAACATGAAGAAGAAAGATTATTGAAAGTTCCAAGGAAGCACAGGGCTACTATTGGATATACTCTTGACGATCTTAAGGGCAGTAGTCCCACTCTATGTCAGCACAGGATTAATATGGAACCTGATGCTAGACCCGTTGTTGATCACCAACGCCGGTTAAATCCGAAAATGAAAGAGGTGGTAAGAACAGAAATATTGAAACTTCTGGAAGCAGGTATAATTAATCCTATAGCTGATAGTAGATGGGTAAGTCATGTTCATTGTGTCACTAAGAAGGGAGGTATTACTGTTGTTCCTATTCATAAGAATGAGCTCATTCCACAGAGAATTGTCACACGCTATAGGATGGTAATTGATTATAGGAAATTAAACAAAGCAACTAGAAAAGATCATCACCCTCTGCCTTTTATTGATCAAATGTTAGAAAGATTATCTAATCACACACATTTCTGCTTTCTTGATGGATGTTCTGGCTTTTCACAAATACATGTTTTACAATCTGATCAAGAAAAGACCACTTTTACTTGTCCTTTTGGAACTTTTGCCTTTTGGTCTATGTAATTCACCTGCTACCTTTCAAAGATGTATGACTGCTATATTCTCTGCTTTTTGTGAAAAGATTGTTGAGGATTTAATGGATGACTTTTCTGTTTACGGGAAGTCTTTTGATGACTGTTTATGCAATCTTGATCGAGTTTTCCAGAGATGTGAAAAAACAAATCTTGTCATGAATTGGGAGAAGTGCCACTTTATGGTTAACGAAGGTATTGTTTTGGGCCATAAATTTCTAAAAGAGGCATTGAGGTGGACAAACCCAAGGTTGATGCAATTGAGAAAATGCCTTGTCTTAAAGATATTAAAGGTATTTGTAGTTTCCTTGGTCACGCTGGTTTCTATAGGAGGTTTATCAAAGACTTTTCTATAATTTCCAGGCCTCTTATGAATCTTTTGCTAAATGATATTCCCTTTGTGTTTGATGATGATTGTTTGGATGCCTTTGAAACACTAAAGAAAGCCTTAATTACTACACCTTTTGTTCAACCACCTGATTGGAACTTGCCTTTTGAGATTATGTGTGATGCTAGTGATTATGCCGTTTGTGCTGTTCTAGGACAAAGAGTTGATAAGAAACTGAATGTTATTCATTATGCTAGTAAAACTCTAGACAATGCTCAATGAAATTATGCTACTACTGAAAAATAATTCTTAGCAGTGGTGTTTTCTTGTGATAAATTCAGATCTTACATTGTTGATTCTAAAGTAATTGTTCACACTGATCATGCTGCTATAAAATATCTTATTGAAAAGAAAGATGCTAAAGCTATACTCATTAGGTGGGTTCTTCTGCTACAATAATTTGATTTGCATATCACTAATAGGAAATGAGCAGAGAACCCCATAACTGATAACTTGTCTAGGCTTGAAAATATTCTCGATAACCCACAACCTATTAATGATAGCTTTCCTGATGAACAATTAGATGTGATAAATGTTTCTAATAGTACACCTTGGTATGCTGACTATGCTAATTATATTTTTGCTAAATACACACCACCTAGCTTCACATACCAACAAAAGAAAAAATTCTTCTATGAATTAAGACATTACTTTTGGGATGACCCACATCTTTATAAAGAAGGAGTAGATGGTATTATTAGACATTGGGTACCTGAGCATGAAGAGGAACGAATCCAATGGAAATGTCACTCTGAAGCTTATGGAGGACATCACACGGGAGATAGAACCGCTCATAGGGTATTACAATCTGGTTTTTATTGGCCTACTCTCTTCAAGGATGCCCGTAAGTTTGTCTCGTCTTGTGATGAATGTCAAATAATACGTAATATCTATAAGCGTCAAGAAATGCCTATGAATTATTCACTTGTTGTTGAACCATTTGATGTTTGGGATTTGATTTCATGGGACCTTTTCCTTCCTCTAACGGATACACACATATTTTGGTTACTGTTGATTATGTTACTAAGTGGGTAGAAACTATTCCATCCAATAGTGCTGATCACAACACCTCTAGTAAAAAGTTATTTTCCCAAGGTTTGGAGTCCCTAGGTATTTAATGACTTATGGTGGTTCACACTTTATTCATGGTGCTTTCCGTAAAATGCTTGATAAGTATGATGTTAACCATAGAATTGCATCACCTTATCATCCTCAGTCTAGTGGTCAAGCTGAACTTAACAATAGAGAAATAAAACTAATCTTGCAAAAGACTGTCAATATGTCCCGGAAGAATTGGTCTAAGAAATTAGATGATGCACTTTGGGCTTATAGAATAGCTTATACAAATCCTATGGGTATGTCTCTGTCGGCGTTCTGGGAACGGGGGTCTCCAGACTTGCCTGCGTGCGGCCTACAGCGTGGCTCAATTGGTGGCCCTGTATGACCCGTCTACACCAACCAAACACTCAAGACCCTCGCGAGGGGCCAAGCCTCGCGGGGCGGACGATGCAAGGCCTCCTCTGGGGCGGCCTCACTAGGCAGGCTCACGAGGAGGCCGAGAGATCAAGGCAAGGAGTACCTCGCAAGGTGCCCATGATGCAAGCCATGACGATCAAGACCAGGCGGGCGCTAGGCGGGCGCCAGCCCGCGCAGTGTCCTTGTTTCCTCTTTGGTGCAAAGGGGGAAAGCGCAGGCGCGGAGTACCACGGCATCAGGCAAAGGTTTCCATATTGGTGCGACGAGATCAAGACCAGCAGGACGGCAGGACGGAGGTCACCGTGGAGCCCAAGACGGCGTCGTCACCAGCACCTTTGGCACACGAAGACCACCTTTAGTCATGATAGCTTGTACTAGTTGTCCCCTTCCAAAAGGGCCGTTGTTGGATCCCTTCATGCTCAATATTTGGGAAGAGGACCAGGTCCTCTGTAAATAGAGCTAGCCACCACAGTAGAAGGGGATCAGATCCTTCCTAAGTAGAACACGACACCACCATAAGAACACCTCTCCTCGCGAGGCTGTTCTTCCCCTGTACTGTTCATCATCAGCCCAAGAGGCAATCCACCACCACACAAAGGAGTAGGGTATTACACCACAACGGTGGCCCAAACCTGTATAAATCTCGTGTCTCTTGTGTTGTTCATCAAGCTAGCTTAGAAATCGCAGCGAGGCTGGGGGCGTGTTTCGGTAGGGAGAGATCTTCATGCGCACCCCAGTGTTTGAACCTTAAGGGTTTTTCCGGAACCCGATATCCGACATTTGGCACGCTAGGTAGGGGTGCGCCGAAATCTTCTTTCCGCTGATCCGCGTCCTATCTCTTCGTTGCATCCATGGCGGACGCTCGCCGAGCCCGCACCGAGCGTCAGGCTGCTCTCGACGCTCGCGTCGCCCACACGGCTCCCGTCGGTGGGCCGTCATTCTCCATCGCCTGCCGCCAACGCTGCCACCGGCCCGGTGGGGAACAAACAGCAAGCATCTTCGTTGCACCCCTCGGTGCGGTGGGAAGGCCGCACCGCTAGTCTGTCGCTAACCCCAGCTGGTTCGTCGTCTCACGCTCATCGCGCCCCCACGGACGTGTAGGCCGCGTTGCTCCTTGCATGTGAGCTCTTGCACTACCGCCCCATCGACGACCTCTATGATGAATGGCTTGCTCGCATCACCGAGCTCGTCAGCACCGCAGGGGATCTCCCGCGCCGTCCCTCTCGCTGCCTTTCCCTCCATCAGGCATGGGCGACACGGCTCAGGGAGCGCCTCCGCCACCTCTCCCCCAAGACGGCGCCCTGGCTCCAAGGCGCACAACCGCTGGATGTGTCCCACCACATCGAGTGCCCGCGGGACAAGAAAGAAGCTGCCAAGAAATCCCTCGACCTCAAGAAGGCGCTCCCGTGCTTCCTGCACCAGCATGACAAGACCGCGTCCCCGCACCAGCGCGCCAAGACCCCGTACTCCCCCTGGCATCAGTGTGCGGGTACCACCAAGAGCAAGCCCCACGTCCGCAAAGGGCTCCGGTGCCCACAACAGGTTGTCGCGCCTTCACAACCGAGCTATGTAGCATCGCCTGGCCGGGCAAGTTCAAGCCGGACCTGCCTCCTCGCTACGACGGCACCGCCAACCCCACGGAGTTCTTGCAGCTCTACGAGCTGGGCATCGAGGCGGCCAACAGAGACGAGAAGGTCATCGCGAACTGGTTTCCCATGGCGCTCAAGGACGATGCACGTACCTGGCACCTGAACCTGCCTCCGGGCTCGATCTCCTCCTGGGATGAAATGCGCAGCCGCTTGATCGCCAACTTCCAGGGCACTCGCGACTGCCCCCCGACCGCGGCTGGCCTACGCCGCATCAAGCAACAGCCTGGGGAGACCCTGTAGAAATACATCCAGCGCTTCAACAGCGCCCGCCTCAAGATCCCCAAGGTGACGGACGAGGCCATCATCTCAGCGTTCTTTGATGGCGTCCGCAACGTCAAGATGAAGGAGGAGCTCGCCATCCATGAGGAGTTGTGCACATCTCTAGAGCTGTTCAACCTGGCGACCAACTGCGCAAGAGCTGAGGAAGGACGCCTCTCCCTCCTCGAGCTTCCAACTGCCGACCCGAAAGAAAAGAAGACCAAGGCCAAGGACATGAAGCGCAAAGGAGCAGCCGTCCTTGCAGCAGAACTAGACACGAAGCGCGGAAGGGACCAGCCGGATCGTCCAAAGGCTGCCGACCGTTCTGCGCCAACCACAACCTCCACACCCACAACACCAACGAATTCCAGGAGCTCAGGGCCGTTCAAGAAGGACGCTTCGATCGACGCCCCGCGCGCAATGGCCGGGGCTACGACCGAGGAGGAGGACGTGGTGGAGGACGATGGGATGACCATGGCCCTCGCCAGGAGTGGCATGACCAACCTCGCGAGGATTGATGGAAGGACCAGCCTCGTAAGGCGGCCTGGAGGGATCAGCCTCGTGAGGACCGCCCGCAGCGCAACGTAGGCCTTCCTCCTCTGCTGTCGCTGCCAAGAAGGAACGATGACCATCACCATGATGAGGGGGATGGGGGCTTCCAGGAACCGCGCGCTATCGCTTGCATCCTGGGAGGATCTCAGGCCCCAGCCTCTCAGCACATCTTCAAGTAGTTCGCTCGCGAGGTGAACGTAGTCCTCCCCAAGCTCGAGGGCACGTGCCCGCTCAGGTGGTCCAAGTGCGCCATTACCTTCAGCTCGGCAGATCAACTCAAGTGTGCGGCTACTGCTGGCGTCCTCCCGATGCTTTGTTCCCCAGTCATTAGCAACGTGCAAGTCACCAGGACCCTCATCGATGGTGGCGCAGGGCTCAACATCTTGTCCGTCGAGATGTTAGACAACCTTAAAGTGCCATACGATCAGCTCCATCCAACCAAGCCTTTCTCAGGAATCACCGATAGGGCAGGTCCGCCTCCCTGTCACCTTTGGATAGCACAACAACTACCGCACTGAGCTCATCGACTTCGACGTCGCCCACATCCACCTATCGTACAATGCCATCCTCGGGTATCCAGCCCTAGCCAAGTTCATGGCAGTGACACACCGTGGCTACAACGTCCTCAAGATGCCAGGAAGCGGCAGGATCATCACGGTCCCCTGCCATACAATGCCATCCTCGGGTATCCAGCCCCTATATTTTAGTGTGTCCGGTTGAAATGTTTTGCTCATGTGTACGCGGTGAGTGTTAGCAATCGTAGAAGACTAAATGATGGTTGAGTATGTGGACTTGCCTAAAGGCCCCGTTACGTGACCCTTCCTAAAAAGATGATGAATTGTAGTTGCAAAGTTGACCGAGAACATAGTTTGTTGGTTTCCAATAAAGTTTGTTCTTTGTACTTCGATGTTGTGATGAATTGTCACTTGTTCATGAGAAGTCTATGATAAAAGTTCTGCGATAGAAGTATTATGTTAAAGCTTGTTGTTGTTATAATAAGTCACATGATGCTGCTATGTCTGTATTTTTCTTTTTATCGACGCCTCTCTCTCTAAGCTTGTGGACATGTTTTTCGATTTCGGTTGAGGACTGCGAGGTCTAAGCTTGGGGGAGTTCATACGTCCATTTTGCATCATGTTTTCCTACTATTATTTCTGTTGTTTTATTGCATAATAATGCTTTTTGGAGTAAATCTAATGCCTTTTCTCTAATAATATGCAAGGTATGCACAAAGGGGGAGAATTCTGGCAGCTGGAAATCTCGACCTGAAAAAGCTACGTCAAGCTACCTATTCCGCACAACTCCAAATGAGCTGAAACTTCTCGAGAATTTTTTATGGAATATTTAAGAATTATTGGAGCAAATAAGTACCAAAGGGGGGCCACCAGCCCAGGCGTGCCCTGGTGGGTGCTGCCCTCCTCGGCCCACCTCCGGTGCCCATCTTCTGCGATATATGTCATTTTGACCTAGAAAAATTTAGAGGAGGACTTTTGGGATGAAGCGCTGCCGCGTCGAGCCGGAACTTGGGCAGGAGCATTTTTGCCCTCCGGCGGAGCGATTCCACCATGGGAACTTCCCTCCCGGAGGGGGAAATCATCGTCAGCATCATCACCAACAACTCTTCCATCTTTTGGAGGGCTATCTTCATCAACATCTTCAACAACACCAACTCCTCTCAAACCCTAGTTCATCTCTTGTGTTCAATCTTTGTATCAAAACTATAGATTGGTGCTTGTGGGTGACTATTAGAGTTCATTACATCTTGTAGTTGATTACTATATGGTTTATTTGGTGGAAGATTATATGTTGAGATCCATTATGCTAGGCGCGCCCTAGTGGGTGCTGCCCTCCTTGACCCACCTCTGGTGCCCATCTTCTGGTATATAAGTCATTTTGACCTAGAAAAAATTAGAGGAGGACTTTTGGGACGAAGCGATGCCGCCTCGAGGTGGAACTTGGGCAGGAGCACATTTGTCGTTCGGCGGAGCGATTCCACCGTGGGAACTTCCCTCCCAGAGGGGGAAATCATCGTCAGCATCATAACCAACAACTCTCCCATCTTGGGGAGGGCTATCTTCATCAACATCTTCAACAACACCAACTCCTCTCAAACCCTAGTTCATCTCTTGTGTTCAATCTTTGTATCAAAACTATAGATTGGTGCTTGTGGTTTATTTGGTGGAAGATTATATGTTGAGATCCATTATGTTATTTAATACCCCTCTGATCTTGAGCATGTTTATAATTTGTGAGTAGTTACTTTCGTTCTTGAGGTCACGGGAGAAATCATGTTAAAAGTAATCATGTGAACTTGATATGTGTATGATATTTTGATGATACGTATGTTGTCATTCTCTTAGTGGTGTCATGTGAACGTCGACTACATGACACTTTACCATATTTGGGCCTAAGGGAATGCATTGTGGAGTAGTTATTAGATGGTGGGTTGCGAGAGTGACAGAAGCTGAAACCCTAGTTTATGCGCTATTCCGTAAGGGACCGATTGGATCAAAAAGTCTAATGCTATGGTCAGAATTTATTCTTAATACTTTTCTCGTAGTTGCGGATGCTTGCGAGAGGGTTAATCATAAGTAGGAGGTCTGTTCAAGTAAGAGCAGCACCTAAGCACCGGTCCACCTACATATCAAATTATCAAAGTACCAAACATGAATTAAGCCAACATGATGAAAGTGACTAGATGAAATTCCTGTGTACCCTCAAGAACACTTTGCATATCATAAGAAACCGTTTTGGCCAGTCCTTTGCCTCAAAAGGATTGGGATACCTTGCTTCACTTTTGTTTCTACTATTGTTACTTGCTCGTTACAAATTATCCTGCTATCAAACTACCTCGTACTTACAATTTTAGCAGTTGCAGACATTACCTTGCTGAAAAACACTTGCCATTTCCTTCTGCTCCTCATTGGGTTCGACACTCTTACTTATCCAAAAGGCTAAAATTGACCCTATATACTTGTGGGTCATCAAGGACTTGAGCAAAATTGAAAGAAAGAAGTAGCTAGCTAGTTACACAATTTTGGGCACAACTGTATACATTATGTGTGTCAGTGCAACAAACCCCAAGTATGTTACCCGGACTGTACACAGGTGAAAGAGCAAGGTTACAACATCCAAGACAAGACCAAGCAGAAGAGATAGCTCTTCAAGAAATCAAAGGGCAGATCAAGAAGACCAAGTCAAGCTAAAGGAGCAAGATACCATTAAGGAAAAACCTCCCTTGCCAGGTAGGCGAGCCTGGCGGGGTCGAGGTTGCCCCAAAGACAAGTCTCAAGACTGCCCCGGCAAGCTTGCCGGGGATGCTGAGGGCGGACTACCCCGCCAAGGCTCCACCACTCCACCTCAGAGCAACTCAAGTCATCGATCAATGCAGTGTCGAGCCCCCAAGTGACTAAGTGGCTGTTATTCGCATGTGGTAGCCACTTCCGAAGGAAATCACCTCCAAATGACACCCGTCCAGATACGTATCATGAAGGCAGGCGAGAAAGTGGCCGAACGGCCCGACAAGGCTTGCCGGCTGCACTACGATGTGACACTAAGTGGTGCTTTTAATGCACCTTGTCCTGTCTGTAGACTTAGGTATGATCACACTATTTTCTATCTAATCAATACGTAATGACTGATTTTCCATTGTGGTGACCCCCTTGATCTATAAAAGGAAGGCCGTGGCAACCTTACAAAGGATTCTGACCCTTGTAATCTCGTATGCGTGTAGTTGTTCTCGCCTTGAGGCAACCTTGCCGGCTCGAGGCGTTGCGTCTCCACCACTGTCCTCTCATCAATCCACCAAAGCAGCAGTACTGTTCTACAGCTCGTGGCAGCCTGAACCTGGGTAAAAGTACCCGTGTGATCACTGTCGTGATGCTCTACACACTGCACTCTTTGTGCAAATGTTCTCTTCCCCCTGCCGAACCACAAGGGGCCGATGGCCCCATAGGTGGTCGTATTTTCCCACGACATCCTTGGTGCGCAAGTAGGGGGAAGCCCTTGTGCGAACCCGAGAGTGTACGCAGTGCATCATCTTCATCATCGTTTTCTTCATCGATGACTTCATCATCCATGGCGCCTAAGAAGAAGACCAGTGCTGCATCTCACCCATCCACCTCGAAGGCCCCTCCACCATGGCCGCTGAGGCTGTGGGGGCTACGGGGACGCACGGGGACGTGGACGCTGTGGGGGCACAACCGATGCAGGCGACATCGCCGCCATCTCCCCTTTGGCCGAAACGGGAGCAGGAGGCACCGAACGACAGTGCCAACAGCATCCCAGCGGCCATGTTCTACAAGGTGTGGGTGTAGAGAATTCCGTCTCCACCTCTCCGCCCCACCGAAGGACACAGCCACAACTGCGACACTCGCTCTGGGTGAACGGCAACCCTCTGGCTGCCCCCGCTGCGGGTGCGGCCACAACGCACGCGCCACCCCAGAACAAGTTGACCGAGCCGATGTGCCGAATGGAGCCGCCAATCCCCAGGCACATCCATCTTGTTACCATGCCACCCTAGAGACTAGCTCAAGAAGACGAGGGCACGACACTGCCACTACTGGTACCGTTAGGAGCCAGACGACATTACTGTTACATCGTCATCCATGTTGAGCATAACTTCGGAGGCCATGGCGCGGGCCAAACTCCTTTTGAGATTCCCACCGGCGGCCGATGAGATGAATTAGTGGAGAGCCACCATTCAGAGCTTGATTGGTTTCGCCGAGGCGAGAGGATCACACGGAGCGAACATGTCACGACCCCCACATGCAGCGACAACGGTCACAGCCGCTGGCCATACCGGAGGATCCACCCCACGGTGCAATCCACTCCACGACAGCCAGCGTAAGGGCCGCAACCAAAACCACGCAACCAAGAGCCCGACGATGTATCAATGGCTTCATCTGATCCTCGATTGCATCGAGACCAAGGCGAGTCTTGGAAGACAGGCGGGGGGGGGGGGGGGGGAGACGCGCGCGTAACAATCAAATGACACCGTGAAACCTGCTGCCAATTGATAGGGGCAATGGCCCCAATGTCGAAGAACCCACGCCCGGTGAGAGCCCGTACCTGCCTCTCGAGATTGGGTGGCCCGCCTTCACTCGCGAGCTACGACAACTCCATTAGCCATCTACTCGCACATTCAAGCCAAAAATACCAGAGAAGTACGATGTAAGATTGAACCCGATAGAGTTTTTTAGCATCTACACCATCGTCGTTCATGCTGTCGGGGGAAGAGACGAGAAGGTGTTCACCAACTACTTCCCTTTGGTGTTCAAGCCAAATGTAAGGTCTTGGCTGATGGACCTTCGAGAGAACTCCATCTCGACCAGGGCTGACCTATGCCATGAGTTTGTTGGCGCCTTCATAGGAAACCATCAAGAACCTAGGCGGCCCAGCGACTTGCAGCTCTTCCCCTAGAAGGAAGGAGAAAGCCTGCAGAAGTACATGCAGAGGTTCAGTCGAGTGCACAGGAACATTCCAGACATCCACCCGACAGCTTTGATAGCTGCATTCCAGTCCAACATGCGCAACCGTAGGATATGTTCCAAAATGAAAGTGTGGTTGCCCAAGACTATGAATGAGCTATACACTCTGGTGGATAAGTGTGCCTGCATTGAGGAGGGGAGGCGGCTCCTCAGTGAAGAGGATGACATCGACGTTGACTCGGAGGACGACGACGATGCCACCAACCAGAAGAAGAAGAACAAGAAGCACAAGGATAAAGCCGTGATGACCATTGAAGGATCGAGCACACCTAGTACAGACAAGAAGGCCAAGACCGAGGCCTCGGCAAGGAAGCTGCCGCATGCACTGATTCCTGGGAAGCCGCGACTGCCGAGAAAGATGGGAAGGGTGATGGGCCGTCCTACAAGATCCATCAGACCAAAGTCCACGATCTTCAGGAGTGTCATCAGGTTGAGCAACTCGTCAAGAAGCAGAGGGCTGAGTACGAGAAGCGTGGTAAGGAGAAAGACCAAGATGACGTTCGCGGGAAGGGCTAAGGCAGTAGAGTAGGTCTCCCCGGCAAGGCTCCTCGGTATCAAGGGAAACCCGCAAGAGGCCATGAGAAGAAGGATTGCGATGACGAGAGTGATGAAGGAGATGAAGAGGAAACCAACGAGCAGGAGTACCAGAAAGCCACTGACGCCCTATGCATTGACAGGTGTGCATCTTTGCACTCCTCTCACCGCCAACTTAAATAGTGGGCGCATGAAGTCAATGGCGTGGAGCCAGAGGTAGATTCTCGGAAGCCGCTCAAGTGGTCCCGCACGCCCATCATCTTTGATGAAGAGGAAACCTCCACAGTATGGTGCTTGCCGTTGTTGGTCTCACCAACAATTCGCAACCTCAAAGTCACAAAGATGTTGGTTGACAGCGGGGCCGGGTTGAATCTGCTTTCTCCAAAGGTCCTCAAAAAACTCCACATAGTAGATGAAGAACTCAAGGTTACTGGTATGTTCCAAGGGATCAATTAGGGAGTCCTGGACGAAGGGGTCCTCGGGCGTCCGGTCTATTCAATATGGACCGGACTAATGGGCCATGAAGATAAAGGCATAAGACCATCCCCTGTCTCCGGGTAGGACTCTTATATGTGTGAACGGCAAGATTGGTGTCCGGATATGCTATTCCTTTCCCTGCGAACTGACTCTGTACAACCCTAGGCCTCTCCGGTGTCTATACAAACCAGAGGGTTTAGTATGTAGGGACAACCAAAATATTCATAAGCTAGACAAGACAGGGTTTAGCCATTACGATCTCAAGGTAGGTCAACTGTTGTAACCCCTATATTCATCGAATACAATGAAGCAAGACGTAGGGTTTTACCTCCTTTAAGAGGGCCCAAACCTGGGTAAACATTGTGTCTCGTTATCCATTGTTACCATTAATCCTTAGACACATAGCTTGGGCTCCCCTACCCGAGATCCGCCGATTTTGACACGGACATTGGTGCTTTCATTGAGAGCTCCGCTGTGTTGTCAACAGAGGGATCAATGGCGCGCCTCGTCATCAACAACGATGCTGTGTCTGAGGAGACCTTTCTCCCTGGAATGGTCTTTGTGTTTGGTGGCTTCACGCTATGTGCCGACTCGACCGGCCACCTTGAGCAGGTCGATAGCTGCGCCCCCAGTCACCAGATCATGTCTAGAAACCTGAACTACGTGGCTGATATCCGAGGAGACCTGATCTTCGAGGGGTTCACGGCCTGGGCTGCCGCTCTCCACCCTCATGAAGAAGTTCCTTTGGATCCACTATCTGATCCTGTCCAGGGGTCGATGCTCACACCTTCCTTGGCCTTAGATCTGGGGCAGATCGTATTGTCCGAAGATAGGAGGATCGACCCTGCCGGACTCTCTCCTGTCATGGAGCTCCCAAACGGAGACCCACATGCGGTCACGTCGTTGGTGAACCCAGAGTCAAACGGGACTCTCCTAGTCACCAGGGAGTCGGACTTGCCTCTGGATGAGAACTATGAACTATCGAGGTCTGCATCCATTGGGCTCGATCAAGTGTCTATCACAAAGCCTGGCCCCGTAGATCTGCAGACATCTATCTAGCTTTTGCTCTTAGACGAAGCACTGGGCTTAATATAATTTGTCGCCATCACGGAATCTTTGCGTCCGAAGTACATCCAGCTCAGGCCGGGGGCTAAGAGTGTGGAATTTTACACCCCACCCACCACTCACTTAATAGCCAATGTTGAGATTTAACCAACATGCTAGACTACGCCTCAGAAGACATCGACCAAATGGACGATGATGTCAATGCCAAACTAGGTCAAAACCCGCCTATTACTGGGCGTTGGATGGCCACTTCTACCTACAATGTATACATGGTTGACATGCCTGAGAAGAAGGACGACGATGGCACTCACGATCCAGGTAAGGACAAGCCCGTCGATGAACCATCAAAGCGTCGGCGTCAGCTGCACCCCTCATGATCGCGTCGGGCAAAGGATAGCAATACCGGCACCGGAGATAATGACACTCCAGATAACGCCAAAGGCCCCGAACACCACATCGAACCTTTGTTCGAACAGGACAAGAGGGAGGAGGGACAATACAGCCCCGAACACGCTGATCACGAAGATTCGGAAGACAATAACTACTTACCTTCCTCCAAAGAGGATGTGAGCCTCGGTGACGAAGATTTTATCATCCTAGAGGAACCCCTCGAACAAGAACGCTTCAATAAATAGCTCATTGCCACCGCACGGAGCCTGAAAAAGAAACAACAACAACTTCAAGCTGAAGAGGACACGATCAACAACATATGGACCAAGGTCCTAGCCGCCGAAGAATACGGCCTTGAGCGACCAGTAAAGAGTTACCCCAAGCGCAGGCTGCTACCACAATTCGACGATGAAGCCCTCGAGCCAATACCATCAAAATACAATTATGCTGATCAACCAGACTGACCACCACGTGGATGGGACAAAACGGCTCATCACGCCAAACATCAGCCCGCACCCGCTCGCTGTATAGGCTAGCACACAACGGCTCCGGACTACACATACGACTTACATCAGGACCTAGCCAATAAAGCATGCCAGACCAGATCAATCTATGGATCTAGAGGACGTGCTCCGGCACGAGATGATGACCACCAAACCTGTCGCGATGAACATAATCAAGTTTGGGGCCAACACCAAACACAGATGTCATCCGAACTCCATCACGATGTCACCTGGTATAGAGGTTCTACACACCCTATGTGCTTTACCGATTAAGTAACGCATCACCAATTTCTGGAAGGGTTTAAACCCATGAACATAGACCAATACGATGGAATGACAGACCCTGCCGTATGGATTGAGGATTTTCTTCTCCACATTCACATGGCTCACAGAGATGATCTCCACGCCATCAAATACCTTCCCCTAAAGTTGAAGGGACCAGCACGACACTGGTTGAATAGCCTCCCAGAGAACTCCATTGGGATCTAGGAAGATTTAGAAGATGCTTTTCCAGCCAACTTTCAGGGCACTTATACCCGGCCACTGGATGCTGATGACCTAAGTCATGTAGTCTAGCAGCCCGGTAGCTCGCAAACATTGGACCATTCCTCATTAAAAAGAACCAAATCATAGACTATCTAGACGCCGAAGCCTTAGCGGCCTTCAAACACAGCGTCCATGATGAATGGCTCACCCAATGCCTCAGACAAGAAAAGCCGAAAACCATGGCAACTCTTACGACACTTACGACCTGCTTCTGTGCGGGTGAAGATAACTGGCTAGCTCATAGAAGCAATAGTTCCAGCGACCCCAGAACTTCTGAGGCTAGGGATGGCAATGGTAGACCATGCTGCAAGAAAAACAAGTGTCGGGACAATAACAACGACATAGAAGATACAACAGTCAACGCCGGATTCAGTGGTTCCAAACCCGATAAGCAGAAGAAACCATTCAAGGGAAACAGAGACGGTCCATCCAATTTGGACAAAATCGTCGAGAGGCCTTGTCAGATTCATGGCACCCCCGACAAGCCTGCCAATCACACCAATAGAAATTTCTGGGTCTTCAAACAAGCCGGTAAGTTAAATACCGAACATAAGGGGAAAGGGCCTCCAAGCGAGGACGGTGATGAGCTCCGTTAGCCGAACAACGGGGGTTAGAAGCAGTCCCCCCCCCCCCCGAGGTGAAAACGATGAACATGATTTATGTCACCCACATCCCGAAGATGGAGCGCAATCGCGCACTAAGGGGTGTCTATGTCGTAGAGCCTGTCGCCCCAAAATTCAACCCAACCAGTATCCGTTATGGAGGTTTGACAGCCCTGGTACTCGATCCTCTCATCGACGGATACGATCTCACTAGTGTCCTTATTGACGGCGGCATCAGTCTTAACTTGATCTATCAAGACACTGTCCGTAAAATGGGTATCAACCCGTCAAGAATCAAGCCTAGTAACACTACCTTTAAAGGAGTGATACCCGGTGTGGAGGCCCGCTGCACGGGCTCCTTAACTTTGGAAGTAGTATTCGGCTCTCCAGACAACTTACGAAGCAAAGAACTAATCTTCAACGTCGTCCCTTTTTGTAGTGATTATCATGCATTGCTCGGAGGAACTACTTCCGGCCACTTTAATATAGTCCCGCACTATGCCTATTTGAAGCTCAAAATGCCCGGACCACGTGGTGTCATTAACATCAATGGAAATATGGAGCACTCCCTCCGAACTAAAGAGCACACCGCGGCCCTAGCAGCTGAGGTGCATATCGACCTCATCAAGCGAAACAATTCATCGGTCTTCAAGACCAATGACATTGCTAAACGAGTTTGGTCCGCATCTCATTGTGATAGATCGATGGATCCAGACCTCGAATAGCAGTTCGGCCGCCGCCGACTGCCCCATAAGGTTGCAGTATACGTACCATGAGTACATAACTACGCACCTAAAATACTGAAAGTGCAACTATCCCTAGGTGGTTTTGGTAATTCATAACAACATATAGCTCATTGAGCTAATGCTATTCCAAGACTATTATTTCAGGAAAGCTCAATGAATTACATGGCATGGATGATGAAAGTGGATCCCTCAAAATACTAAGGACAAAGGATTGGCTCAAGCTCAAAAGCTCAAGACTCTTCATTTTGCATTTTAGTGATGCAAGATCACATTGAGTCTATAGGAAAAGCCAATACTATCAAGAAGGGATGAGGTGTTGCTTAATGAGCCTCTTGCTTCATGTGCTTAGTGATATGCTCCAAAACCCTCAACTACTTTCCCACATCCACAAATGACCTAAACCCAAAGCCAAAATCGGTCACACCGATTCTTTTTATCCGGCGCCATCGATTCCAAAAGTCATAGCCACTGCCACAAACCTTAAGCAAATCGGTCTTACAGATAGGGATCTCGGTCTCACCGAGATGGGGTTGCAATCTCTCTGTTTCCCTTCGTAACGTTTTGGTCTAATCGAAGTGAGCGATCGGTCCCACCGAGATTGCAATGTAAACTCTTTGTTTCCTTTTTGTAACATTTCGGTCTCACCGAAAAGAGCAACTCGGTCCCACCGAGTTTACCTGAACAACTCTCTGCAAAGCTTATTACCAAATCGGTCTCACCGAGTTTGTGTAATCGGTCTCACCGAGATTACGTTATGCCCTAACCCTAACCGAATCGGTCTCACCGAGATGCATGTCAGTCCCACCAAAAATCACTAACGGTCACTAGGTTTACTAAATTGGTCCGACCAAGTTTAACGATTCGGTCCCACCGAGTTTGGTAAATTGGGTGTAATGGTTAGATTTTGTGTGGAGGCTATACATACCCCTCCACCTCCTCTTCATTCGTGGAGAGAGCCATCAGAACGAACCTACACTTCCAACTTACCATTTGTGAGAGAGAACCGCCTACTCATGTGTTGAGGCCAAGATATTCCCCTACCATATGAATCTTGATCTCTAGCCTTCCCCAAGTTGCTTTCCACTCAAATCTTATTTCCACCAGATCCAAAACCTATGAGAGAGAGTTGAGTGTTGGAGAGACTATCATTTGAAGCACAAGAGCAAGGAGTTCATCATCAACGTACCATTTGTTACTTCTTGGAGAGTGGTGTCTCCTAGATTGGCTAGGTGTCACTTGGGAGCCTCCGACAAGATTGTGGAGTTGAACCAAGGAGTTTGTAAGGGCAGGAGATCACCTACTTCGTGAAGATCTACCGCTAGTGAGGCAAGTCCTTCGTGGGCGACGGCCATGGTGGGATAGACAAGGTTGCTTCTTCGTGGACCCTTCGTGGGTGGAGCCCTCCGTGGACTCGCCAGCCGATACCCTTCGTGGGTTGAAGTCTCCATCAACGTGGATGTACGATAGCACCACCTATCGGAACCACGCCAAAAACATCCGTGTCTCCAATTGCGTTTGAATCCTCCAAACCCTTCCCTTTACTTTCTTGCAAGTTGCATGCTCTAATTTCCGCTGCCTATACACTCTTTGCATGCTTGCTTGAATTGTGTGATGATTGCTTGACTTGTCCTAAAATAGCTAAAATCTGCCAAACTCTAAAATTGGGAAAAGGTTAAGTTTTTATTGGTCAAGTAGTCTAATCACCCCCCCCCCTCTAGACATACTCCAAGGTCCTACAAGTGGTATCAGAGCCTTGGTCTCCATTTGCTTTGATTTCCATATCTTTTCGTGGTCATAGCCTTGGTTTCACAACCTAGGAGAGTATGGCGCCTAGCGAGGGAAATTATCACCATAGAGGTCCTTACTTTGATTGTACTAATTTTGCTAGTTGGAAGCATAAGATGAAAATGCATATTCTTGGACATAACCCCGCTGTTTGGGCAATTATTTGTATTGGCTTGCAAGGTGAATTCTTCATGGGAGAGAACCGAACCGTAAAGCTAATGCGGAGGAATTGAAGATGCTGCAATACAACTCTCAAGCATGTGACATCATCTTCAACGGATTGTGCCCCGAAGAATTTAACAAAATCAGCCGTCTTGAGAATGCAAAGGAAATTTGGGATACTTTGATTGATATGCATGAAGGTACCGAGTCCGTCAAGGAATCCAAGTTGGATGTGCTCCAAAGTCAGCTTGACAAGTTCAAAATGAAGGATGGTGAAGGTGTCGCTGAAATGTACTCTAGGCTTGCTCTTATCACAAATGAGATTGCCGGCTTAGGGAGTGAAGAGATGACCGACAAATTCATCATCAAGAAAATCCTAAGAGCATTGGATGGAAAGTATGATACCGTGCGCACATTGATCCAAATGATGCCAAACTACAAAGATCTCAAGCCAACGGAAGTCATTGTAAGGATTGTTGCTCATGAGATGTCACTCAAGGATAAGGAGGAACTTCACAACAAGTCAAGTGGTGCTTACAAAGCCTCAAGTGAAGCCCCCACATCATCAAGTGAGAAACAAACGTTCAATGAAGAATTGAGCTTAATGGTGAAGAACTTCAACAAATTCTACAAAAGTAGAAGCAAAGAAAGAAGCTCCAAGTCAAGGTCTTACAATGACAAGAGATCTTCTAGTCGAGAGCGCAATTGCTACAATTGTGGGAGACTCAGACACTACTCCAATGAGTGTACGACACCCTACAAAACAAGAGAATATTCTCCAAGAAGAAAGAGCAAAAGAGAAGAATCACCACCAATAGAGAGGAGCAGTAGAGATGATAGTTATGAACGAAGACCCTCACGGAGAAGTAAGGATTCGGAAAGAAAGGACAAGTCATCAAGGAGCTACACAAAACGAAGACATCAAGCTCATGTTGGTGAATGGGTTTCCGGCTCCGACTCCGACAATCACTCTGAGAGAAGCTATCACTCCGACTCCGAATATACTCAAGATGAAGGTGTTGCCGGTCTAGCACTTGTGTCAACCAACTCCTACGACATATTTGACTCACCAAATGAAGGTGTTGGAAGATGCTTCATGGCCAAAGGTCCAAAGGTAACACATCCCGAGTATGTTGATTTTAATAGTGATGAAGATGACTTGCTTGTGGATGATGATTTACTTGTTGACAACTCTAGTGATGAATACTATGATGAAACGTCAATTAATCATGCTAATCAAATGAATGACAATGATAAGGAGAAAATTGAGCTTCTAACTAAAGAACTAAACACTCTTAAGTTGGCTCATGAAACTATCTTCGAAGATCATCGAGAACTTTTAAGGGCTCATGAGAAGTTACGCTTTGAAAAGCTCAATCTTGAGCAAGAGCATGAGTTCTTAAAGGCAATCAATGATGATCTCCGCAAGAAAAGTTCTTATTACATTGCCAAGCGTTTACTCTTATCTACTTACATGCCTCAAGTCAAGTCTAGTAACAAGTACAAGAAAGATACTTCCTCTAGTAGTAACAATAATAATGTCAAATCCAATGTTGTTGCTTCTAGTAGTTCTCTTGATTCCACTAATGATTCTCTTAGCCAAGTTACACTTGAGCAAGAAAATAGTTTATTGAAGGAAATTATAGATAAAGGTGTTTACAAGAGCCTTGCCGGGATTAAGCAATTCGAGGAAATTGTACGCAAGCAAGGAAGGCACTGGAAGAATCAAGGTGTTGGTTTTGAACGAAAGTTCAATGCCAATGGAGTTGAGTGGGAAGAAGATCAATACCCCAAGACAAAGTTTGTTCCTCAACAAGAGAAGTATGATCCTACTTCCTTCAAGGGGACACAAGCTCAAGATGATCTTCCATCACAAGACCACAAGAACAAAGGCAAGGACAAGCTTCAAGAAGAGATTGATGCATTTGAAGAAGCACCTAAAGCCTCGTTCAAGTGGGTCCCCAAGACTACGTCAAGTTCTGCTTCATCAAGTACAACTACAACTCCAAGGATTCCCATCAAGATGATGTGGATCCCGAAGAAGAAGAACTAGAGAGTTCTTTGAGGGTGACTCCGTCAACATTCTTCACTCATATCATTTTGGCAAGAACAAGTGCAATCAACTTTCACATCTTGCACTAGTTCAAGGAGTCACAAACCCTCATGTTGGTAAGGCAATGGACAAGGTAACCTAATGTTTTCATGGACATCATCTTGTGTGTGCATCACTCTATGTCTATGGATATTCTTGTTTGTTCCTTGTGGGACTAACCCATGTAGGCAAGTTGAATGTGCAACTCACTCCAAAGGATTGCTCCAAATGATCTACATCAACATTGAGCATCTACATGTTCAACACCTACATGATGTCATCATCGACAAAACCCAAGGTTAGTTCATCCCTCTAAGGGGGGATCTCACATCTAGGGGGAGCTTAACTCTAAGAATTGAGTCAAAGCAAATCTAATGGTGTGAACACCTTAATGCATTATGTAAAAGTGGTAACCCCACTTGAGCTTAAACGATGAGTATGACCTATTATCAAATGTTCTCATTTGACTCCTAAGTCAATATACTCATATATAGATGACCTAGTCATCGCCAATTGCTTGATAGATGCTAAAATTGGTTGTGCATGCTTTGCCACATATTTCAATTGCCATCTTAGTGTGTGAGCATGTTGGTGCGTATTTTACTCATTCAAGGACATCCACTTGTTGTTTTGTTTGTTTGGATTCTTTTCTTTGTGCCAAGTGGATGGACAAGAATGCCTAAGAACCTTCTATAGCTATCTATGCTTTTCTCGTCTCAAACTCTATTCATGCTACATCACAAAATTTGATCAAGTCAGATTCGAACCACTCTATGTGAGGAGCACTCGGAGTCCCCGATTCGTCATAGACTTAAACTTCCAAAACCTCTTAGTGATTCTCGGTCTGACCGATCCTTCCATTTCGGTCCTACCGAGATCATCAAGTTGATCTGAGTTTTCAATCTCGGTGCAACCGATTTGAACTTTTCGGTCTCACCCATTTGCTGTAACTGAACACAGTTATCCATCTTGGTGCCACCGAGTTGTTCCACTCGGTCACACCGACAGGGTCGAGCTATATATATAGCCGCGGGCAAAATTTTGGAAATTTCTCCGAAACCCTTCGCCCGCGCAACAGCTCGCTCTGCCATCGTGGTCTCGGAATCGTCTCCTCGTCGCCAGCAGCCTCTTATCCCTGGTCTCCGCCGCCGTCAACTGATTTCGTCCCTGCCGTTGCCGCCGTAGCAAGTCCACCGCCAAGTTAGGGTATGGACTTAATCTTTGTGCTATCCACGTCTGATTCCTGGCACATTGTTTTCATATTGATTCTTGCCACGATTGAAACTCTTCTATCCAGCCAAAGTAGTTCATAGATTAGACGTTATTTAAATTTTTAGGTTTAGGTTTCTGCTGAAACCATCTCGGACCAACCGAGTTGAAAAACTCGGTCTCACCGATTTGGCTTATGCCATTGCACTAGTGACTCTCGGTCTGACCGAGAATTACTAATCCGTGCAACCGATTTGAGGATTCTGTGAAACCCTAGCAGTCTCGGTACCACCGAACTGAAACTCGGTCCAACCGAGATCATTAGTTTAGGTTCAAAAACTGCTTCGGTATCACCGAGTTTGAAAATCGGTGGATCCGAAATGCTTTCTGTGGAAAAATAAGACTGAACTTTTGAGTCATTCTTTTCCAAAAACCTCTGCATTTTGTGATGCTCATATTTTTTATCTCATCTATAACTCTTCACAGGGTCAGCAGTCAGCTTTTGCAGTATGTCTAATCAAAGTGACAGACAGAACAGGTCAGAAGAGCAGATGGACTTGAGTGAGGGCTCTAGTCCCTCAACTTCAGATGAAGGGAGCAGAAGTACTCCTAGGAAAAGGAGGAAAAGAACTTCAGATTCAGAGGATGAAGATTACAAAGCTGAGGAAGATGAGGCTACTTCCAAGAAAGTGGTTCTCAAGAAGGAATATGGCTCAGCAAAGGATATAAAGCCAGGCATGAAGATTAAAAGGCCTGCAAGAAGGCAACCTATGCCCAAGGCCAGAGCATCAACTCAACTGCCTGAAAATCCTGATCCCAAAGAGCTTGCTGATGAAAGCAAGAAGAGGAAGGAAAGGGTCAAGAAGACCATGGCCAGAGTTGTTGGGCAACCTTCCATGATGGAAGAGGAAGAGCTTTCTGCACCAGCACCAAAGGCACAAAAGCTTATGGGTGATGCTATTAAATCTGGGGCTGCAACATCTAAGGCCAAGGAAGCGCCCAAAGCTGCCCCCAAGGCCAAGTCTGCACCAAAGAGGAATACCAGGAGTATTCCAGCTGCTGAGAAGAATAAGGCCCCAGTGCCTGAGGTTGCTGAGGAGGAAGATGAAGAAGGACAGGTTCTAAGGAAGCTCAAGCCAAATATACCAGACCACAATGATGTCCATCCTGTGGCTGAGGACATGAACATCAGAAAAGACTCAGGATTGAGGATATGGAGGATGGCAGATCCATATTCCACAAGGAGAAGAACTGCTGTTGATTATAGGTTCCACACAAAGGAACAGTAGGACTTCTATGAAACAATTCTGTTGGACAAGAAGCCCATAGTCTGTGACATGAGGTGGGTTGACTGGAAATTCATCAAGGAAAATGAACAGCACTATCCTGGAGTGCAAGACAACTTTGTTGCTTGTGGAGTTGTAGATTTTGTTGGACAGAAGTTCACCAACTGGAATGATGAGCTTATCATGCAGTTCTACTCCACAACACACTACCCAGATGGAACAATAGTTTGGATGTCTGAAGGTACAAGGCACCAATCCACTGTAGAAGAATGGGCAAAACTAAATGCCCCAAAGGAAAATGATGATGATATGGTGTCACAGCCCCAGATCAGCCCTTGTTTGTTTTTGCTTTAGCATCCATGCAACATGTTTAAATTTTATGAAATTTGAAATGGGGATTGCTCAAACCCTAGCATTAAAGGAATTCACTAGGTTCACCTAAAATACTTTCAAGCAAGTCCAAATGGCTTTCAAAAATGTTCATGATTTTTGACAAAGGTGAAAAACCTCTACCAAAAATGATGCCAATATTTTTGGGCCATTATGGATTTTTGAATAATCCATATTGTATTTGAATTGGGGCATTTAAATACTATTAATATTTTTAAATGCTCCAACAATTCTGAAAATAGTTAAGGGCCTCTGTAATAATTCATTTAATGGCCACAATTATTTGCAGGATTTATTAAAATGATTTGGGCTATAAACTAAATCAGAAACAAAACTACAGAAATAGAAAAGAGAAACAAAATAGAAAAAAAAGGGGAGAAAGGCCACCTGGGCCACTTACCTGGCCTTACCCGCGCAGCCACCAGAGCCAGCCCAGTTCCCCCAGCCGGCCCAGCACACCCCCTCCTCCTTTGTCCTCTTCCTCCTCTGCCAGGAGGACGAGCAGAGGCGAGGCGTGGCGCGCGTCGACGCCGGCCACCTCCTGCTTCGCGCTGGAGGCCTCCCCCTTCGAGCCTATCCATGCGTGGAGACGCCACGCAGCCGCCCGGAGCCGTCCAGCCCTCCCTCTCTTCCCCTGGACCCCGTTCTCTCCTCTGCTTTCCTCCCTGCACGCGCCCGAGCGGAGCTCGTCGTCGCCGACGCCGTTCGCCGTAGCCACCGTGCTCCTCGCTGCCACCCGAAGTACCCAGGGGATCCGCCTCGACCACTTCTTCCTCCTCGCCGAGAAGCGCACCGCGGGAGCCCCTGCAACGTCGCCACCGCCGGCTTCTTCAACCTCGGGACCGCCGGCCATCTTCGTCAAATTCGTCGGCTCGGGTGCCTCCCCGAGCTCCCCGAGGCCACCGTCGCAACCCCTGTGAGCTACTCTTCCATTCCCCCTCCTCCTCGCGCTCGTTCCCGTACCCTAGCCGCCTTTCCGCCGGACCCGAGAGCTTGCCGCCGCCGTGCCTCGTCACCACCGTGGCTGGAGCCGTTGCAGCTCGAAGCCGAGCACACCACCGCACCCAACACGTCTCTAGGAGCCCGTAGCCGCCACTAGCTTCCCTCCCGTGCCCCCGAACGCCAAACCCGACCTCGCCCGAGCTCCGGCCGCCGCCTCGCTCGCCGCCGTTGCTGATTCCGGCCACCCCCGCACCTCCCGTTGGTCCCCCTAGATGCGCACGGGCGCGGGCTACCTCCTGGTGCCCTTGGCGCGTCGATCCGATGCCCCTAGCGCAAGTCCGGCGTTCCCCCGCCGTGCGGAATGGTCGCCGCCGGTGAAACTCCGGCAGGAGCTGATGTGGCCGGTCATTAGGGACTAACTACCCCGCTAATCACCCACTAGGCCACTGACAGCGGGCCCCTCCCCTGGTCAAACCCCAGTCAGCGCTGGGTATGACCGGGATTAGTCCCTGTGTCACTGACGTGTGGACCCCACACGTCAGGTTTGACCCGGGGCAGCCCTGTTGACTTGCTGATGCAAGCATGACGCAGTGCTGATGTCATAACTCATTTTCTGGATTTAACTTAATTCTGAAATTCCAGAAAATGCCTAAAAACTTCCAAAATTCATAGAAAATTAACCGTAACTCCAAATTAAATAATTTATATATGAAAAATTATCAGAAAAATTCAAGGAATCCATCTGTACCATTTTCATGCATGTTAGAACAACTTATCTCTACTGTTTAGAGCAAATGAAGTGAATGACATTTAAATAATCACATATGGAGTTTGAATTTGAATCTTGTATTCAAACCAACTTCATTTAATCTGTTGCTAGTTGCATTAGCTCAAAACACATTCATATTGTCATGTCATGATCATGCATCATATTGTGCACTGCATTGATTGTGTTCCCTTCTGTGTTGCCGGTATTTGTCCCCTCTCGGTAGACGATGTCCGACGTTGTGATCGTTGACACTGATGAAGACTCAATGTTATCTTCAGAAGTGCCAGGCAAGCAAAACCCCCTTGTTCATTCCGATACAATCCTACTCTCTCGCTCCTGCTCTCTTTTACTGCATTAGGACAACACCGATTCAACTGTTACATGCTGCGGTAGTTGAACCCCTTTATCCTTTGCATGACCTGTCATTGCCACAGTAAATAGATGAAAACCACTAGCATGAGTAGGAGTTGTTTGAGCCCTGTTGTGCCTACTCATTCATGCTTGTTTGTCATGCCTGCTACTGCTTAGAGTTGAGTCAGGTCTGATTCATCGGGGATGAATCAGAGGCGTGTGAACATGTCCTACTGTGTGTGAGCTAAGTGTGTGAACACGATTTGGTAAAGGTAGCGGTGAGAGGCCATGTAGGAGTACATGGTGGGTTGTCTCATTGTAGCCGTCCTCAGGAACTGAGTCTGTGTTTGTGATCCATGATTCAGTTACTACCATACATTGGGCCCTGAAATATGACCCCGCTCGACTTCTTATTCACCCTTGTCCTCTGTCCAGGAGTTGCAAGTAGTTTCTGGTGTTTGTAGCTTACTGGAGGCCGTGGACAGCGCTGACCATAGGGGTGGGCTGTGATGCGGTAGGTACGTGGCACGGTGTACCGGATGCCCGTTAGGTATCTCGGGAACCCTGTTCACATCGTTTGGGGCTGTGAGCGAAACTCCGGCTGGATCTCCTCATGGATGGAACCCGAATAGGCGATAAACCTGGACTAGAGACTTGAGTGTTTAGGTAGGTCGTGGTGTACACCCACGTCGGCTTTCGCTTGAAGTCTGCCGAGCACATGTCGTGTGCAGACGCTAAGTGGTGGAAACATGTATGAAGAAGTACACCCCTGCAGGGTTAACATCATCTATTCGAATAGCCATGTCCACGGAAAAGGACCTCTGGGTTGCTTATATCAGTTCATAGACAAGTGAAAGTGGATACTCTAAAATACGCAAGATAAGCGTGAGTGCTATGGATGGCGTTCTCGTAGGGAGACGGGAGCGATTCCATAGTGGTGTATTGATATGGTGAATATGTGGACTCGTGTGCGCCACCTCAAAAGAGTTACATTGCAGTCGTAGTTTAGGATAGCCACTGAGTCAAAGCTGGCTTGCTGCAGTTAAACCCCACCACCCCTTTGTTGATAATGATGCATATGTAGATAGTTCTGATGTAAGTCTTGCTGGGTACATTTGTACTCACGTTTTCCTATTTTATGTTTTTGCAGAGAGACTTCGGTCTCGCTAGTAGTTTCACGTGGACTTCGACGTTTAGCTTGATACCTCAGCTACGATCTTGTGCCCTCGGCAGGATCTGGTAGATAGTCAGGCTTCTCAGCCTTTTTCATTTATAGATGTCTGTACTCAGACATGATAGCTTCCGCTTGTGCTTTGACTTGTATGCTCTGAGTGTTGGGTCATGAGACCCATGTTTGTAATATCTCGCTCCTCGGAGCCTATTGAATAAATACTTGAGTCGTAGAGTCATGTTGTGATGCCATGTTGTATTTGCACATATCGAGCATATTGTGTGTATGTTATTGAAATGCTTGGTATGTGTGGGATCTGACCATCTAGTTGTTTATCTTTAGTAGCCTCTCTTACGGGGAAATGTCTCCTAGTGTTTCCACCGAGCCATGGTAGCTTGCTACTGCTCCGGAACACTTAGGCTGGCCGGCATGTGTCCTTCTTCGTTCCTGTGTCTGTCCCTTCGGGGAAATGTCACGCGATGAATACCGTAGTCCTGTTAGCCCGCTACAGCCCGGTTTACCGGAGTCCTGCTAGCCCAGTGCTATAGCCTGGATTCACTCGCTGATGACCGACACGTTCGATGCTGGGTCATGGATGCCTGTCTCTGTAAGTCTGTGCCGCTTTGGGTTTACGACTAGCCATGTCAGCCCGGGCTCCTTATCATATGGATGCTAGCGACACTGTCATATACGTGTGCCAAAAGGCGCAAACGGTCCCGGGCAAAGGTAAGGCGACACCCGTGGGAATACCGTGCGTGAGGCCGCAAAGTGATATGAGGTGTTACATGCTAGATCGATGTGGCATTGAGTCGGGGTCCTGACATATGGATGTATATGCCAAGAAGAAAATGGGACACAATACCATGGCACACATGTAAAGGAGATCCCAGACAAAGCCCTAGAGACTTTCACTTTTGGATCAGTCCATTTTCTGTTGTCAGGGCTGCCTACTATCAATTGGATTCTGAGGCACACTCTGTTGCCCAAGTCAGGTGACCACAACATGATCAGAGGGCATGCCATCAATATGTTGCATTTATTTGATGTGCCACAAAAATTCAAAGTCATGAGCTTTATATTTGAAACCATAAAGAGGACTGCAGCAGATCATAAGAGGGGCCGTGGATATGCCCCTCAGATTCAAGAATTGATAAACTAAAAAATAGGCACATGAAAATATCAGTTGGATAAGGAACACTTTCCACTTTATTCAGACTTTGAGGACAATGAGGTTGTCATGAATGAAGATGATCCACAATCAGTTCAAGCTCAGGAGAAGAAGGAGAAGGCAAAGAGGGAGAAGGCTGCCAAGATGCCAACTCAAGAGGAGGCATCTGAATATTTCTTGAAGACCAAACAGGAGCAGCTTGGTTACTTGATAGCATCATCTCTGAGGATTGAGAAGGGGTTGGCCACCCTAACTCAAAACCAGGAGAGCCTAGAAAGAATCATGGAACAAAAATTCTATGATCTAGATGTCAAGGTAACTGAGATTCAGTTAGTTGTGGAGCAGCTGCAGGATGACATGCAGGAGAGGAAGGGCAAGACTACCACCAATGTGTTTGCCAGAGTGCCCAGAGCCCAGAGGTCAGTTGCAGTGCCAGTGACAGACACTAGAGCAACAACTTCAGCACCAGCCACTGCCCCTACAGTTCCATTGCAACCATCTCCAGCACCAACTCCTCCAGCTCCATCCACTTCAACTAAAGCCTTCATCCTTGGAGTTATCAGGACACCACCACCAGAAGATCAAGCCTGAGAGTCGATCTAGCACTATGCATTTTCTATGAACTTTTTGGTAAGTTGCTACACTTACGCATGCTTGATATTATCCTATCTATCTTATGTGATCACTCACTATGCTTGGTGATGAGTGCATGTATTCATTGTTTATTATTTTGAGCGTTCCACCAAGATGTATGTGACATGGAAGAGTAACCCATGAGCCTAATTCATTGTGCATTTGCAGTCCAAACCAAATCTAAAACTATGCACAAATTTAGGGGGAGCTCTTGCTTATCACATACTTCTCAAAGCGACGATGTTATTTAAATTTTATTATCATTTGTCGAAGCTTTGATCTATATGTTGTCATCAATTACCAAAAGGGGGAGATTGAAAGTGCAACTATCCCTAGGTGGTTTTGGTAATTCATAACAACATATAGCTCATTGAGCTAATGCTATTCCAAGACTATTATTTCAGGAAATCTCAATGAATGGCATGGCATGGATGATGAAAGTGGATCCCTCAAAATACTAAGGACAAAGGATTGGCTCAAGCTCAAATGCTCAAGACTCTTCATTTTACATTTTAGTGATCCAAGATCACATTGAGTCTATAGGAAAAGCCAATACTATCAAGAAGGGATGAGGTGTTTCTTAATGAGCCTCTTGCTTCATGTGCTTAGTGATATGCTCCAAAACCCTCAACTACTTTCCCACATCCACAAATGACCTAAACCCAAAGCCAAAATCGGTCACACCGATTCTTTTTTTCCGGCGCCACCGATTCCAAAAGTCATAGCCACTACCACAAACCCTAAGCAAATCGGTCTTACCGATAGGGATCTCGGTCTCACCGAGATGGGGTTGCAATCTCTCTGTTTCCCTTCGTAACGTTTCGGTCTAACCGAAGTGAGCGATCGGTCCCACCGAGAATGCAATGTAAACTCTTTGTTTCCTTTTTGTAACATTTCGGTCTCACCGAAAAGAGCAAACCGGTCCCACCGAGTTTACCTGACCAACACTTTGGAAAGCTTATTGCCAAATCGGTCTCACCGAGTTTGTGTAATCGGTCTCATCGAGATTACGTTATACCCTAACCCTAACCGAATCGGTCTCACCGAGATGCATGTCAGTCCCACCGAAAATCTCTAACGGTCACTAGGTTTACTAAATCGGTCCGACCGAGTTTAACGATTCGGTCCCACCAAGTTTGGTAAATTGCGTGTAACGGTTAGATTTTGTGTGGAGGCTATATATACCCCTCCACCTCCTCTTCATTCGTGGAAAGAGCCATCAGAACGAACCTACACTTCCAACTTACCATTTCTGAGAGAGAACCACCTACTCATGTGTTGAGGCCAAGATATTCCATTCCTACCATATGAATCTTGATCTCTAGCCTTCCCCAATTTGCTTTCCACTCAAATCTTCTTTCCACCAGATCCAAAACCTATGATAGAGAGTTGAGTGTTGGGGAGACTATCATTTGAAGCACAAGTGCAAGGAGTTCATCATCAACGCACCATTTGTTACTTCTTGGAGAGTGGTGTCTCCTAGATTGGCTAGGTGTCACTTGGGAGCCTCCGACAAGATTGTGGAGTTGAACCAAGGAGTTTGTAAGGGCAAGGAGATTGCCTACTTCTCGAAGATCTACCGCTAGTGAGGCAAGTCCTTCATGGGCGACGGCCATGGTGGGATAGACAAGGTTGCTTCTTCGTGGACCCTTCGTGGGTGGAGCCCTCCGCGGACTCGCGCAGCCGTTACCCTTCGTGGGTTGAAGTCTCCATCACCGTGGATGTATGATAGCACCACCTATCGGAAGCACGTCAAAAACATCCGTGTCTCCAATTGCTTTGAATCCTCCAAACCCTTCCCTTTACTTTCTTGCAAGTTGCATGCTTTAATTTCCGCTGCCTATACACTCTTTGCATGCTTGCTTGAATTGTGTGATGATTGCTTGACTTGTCCTAAAATAGCTAAAATCTGTCAAACTCTAAAATTGGGAAAAGGTTAAGTTTTTATTGGTCAAGTAGTCTAATCACCCCCCCCTCTAGACATACTTCAAGGTCCTACAAATACCTTGGGCAACGCCGGAGGCACACTGTGGAAAAAGTCCATAGTACGGCTCGACCCTACCGGACCTTACATATTTTTTCTTGCTGCAGGTTCACTAGAAAACCTACCAGTTATATGGTTGCATGAGGACTCCTCTTTCTCTTTTTTGTAGACAACCACCTAATCTTCCACTTAAAGGATTCACTACCAAGGAGAAACAACGCAGACGTGCAGCAGGGCACCACCGGGATTTTCAAACCACTATTTTTTGGCCTGTGTAAACCTTTCCTGACTTTTGGCATGTAATATGACCACTATATTCATGGCATTATCTATTGAAACAAGTCTTGACGTATTAATCAGGGTATTAAGGAAGCAGCTGACCACTACTTTTTTGGTACTTATGTAATATTATCATCTTTATTCCCTCCCTACTTCAGACTGCCACACGTGCCTCAGTACGGCGTTAATGCCAGGGGTTGTATTCGGCCTTGCACATTCTAAAGTCCGAACACCTATAGGAAGCTCTTCGTCGTCCCGGGTAATGCGTTATTTGCATCGCCTCCGAATCATGTCTTTGTCCATAGTTGGGTTGCCTGGCTCCTGTGCTTACGACCTTACGTTTTTCCCATTAGGCTAAGGTAGTAAAGGAAACCTATTGTGATTGTATTTCTGGTTTGTCCAGTTGGGTTCCTCAGTAGAGAAAGCCCAAAACTAACCTTCATGATAAGCGAGAGCTAGTCAGCGATCCCGTCACTTAGTGTTATACTACAAATTATTAGTGATTCTTGCCATGTCATACGAGGGGTTGGGCTTCGACCAGCCGCCTTGCAAAGGCAACGTAATCCGGATAGCCGCACACGCAACAGGGGCAAGTACTTAGCCCCACCGATAGACTCCTATGGCAAAGTGAAGGTAAAAAAGTCGCATAGTCTAATTGCCTGGTTCTCCCCGCGGACGCCTCCTCTATGGACCAAGACGTCGGATAAGGTGCAGTTACGCATTAGGTAGAGCACCTCGGTAACAATTTGAAAGGATCGAGAAGAGGTGTCTAGAGGGGGTGATTAGACATGTCGGCCTGCCTGCGGGGGTCCCCGGACTTGCCTGCCTACGGCCTGTGGCGTGGCTCAAGTGGGGGCCCAATGCAACCCAGCTTCATTAGGTCAAGCTTAAGACCCTCGCGAGGGGCCAAGCCTCGTGGGGCGGATGACAGGAAGCTTCCTCAGGAGCAGCCTCCTCGGGCAAGCTCGCGAGGAGGTGGAGAGATCAAGGCAGGGTGCTTCCCGAGGAGCCCGTGACGCAAGCCATGACGATCGAGACCAGGCAGGCGCCAGACGGGCGCCGGCCTTCACGGTGTCCTTGTTTTCCCTTCGGTGCAAAGGGGGCAAGCACATGCCAAGGCATCCGGCAAAGGTTACCGTTTCGGTGCAACTAGACCAAGACCAGCAAAACGGCTGGATGGAGGTCATTGTGGTGCCCAGGACAGCGTCATCGTCAGAGCCTTTGGCAGCCGAAGACCGACTTTAGTCAGGATAAGTGTACTAGATGTTCCCCTTCAAAATGGCCAATTGTTGGTGCCCTTCCCGCTCATTATTTGGGAAGAGGCCCAGGGCCTCCCTCTATAAATAGGACTGGCCACCACAGAGTGGAGGCATCGAGCATCTATCACAAGGAGACGCATAGACTAGAGAAAGGCGACTGAACTCACCCAAGCAGTTCATCGCACCAGCTCAAGAACAGCCCCTCGCGAGGCTGTTCTCCCTTTGTACTGTTCATCATCAGCCCCTGAGGCAATCCACGACACCACACACTGGAGTAGGGTATCACACCACAATGGTGGCCTGAACCAGTATAAATCTCGTGTCCCTTGTGTGTTCATCTTTCTTGCTTAGATCCTTGCGAGACTTTGAGACATGAGCTGGTAGGGGAAGATCTTCATGCGCACCCCAGTGTTTGAACCTCAAGGGTCTGGCGGAACCCGAAATCCAACATTTGGCGCGCCAGGTAGGGGTGCGCCGGAATCTTTCTTCCGCTAGTCGCGTCTGATCTTCCGCCGTGTCCATGGCTGACCCAGGCCGAGCTTGCGCCGAGCGTCGGGCTGCTCTCGCCACCCGCGTCCCCCAGACAGCGCCCGTCGGCAGTCGCCCTCGTCGTTCCCCATCGCTTGCCGCCAACGCCGCCACCGGCCCGGCGGGGAACGAGCAGCAGGCCTCGTCCCTGCATCCTTCGGTGCAGCGCGATGGCCACACCGCCACCCCGTCGCTGACTCTAGCCGGTTCGTCGTCCCATGCCCATCGCGCCCCCACAGGTGTGCATGCCATGCTACTCCTGGCACGTGAGCTCCTGCACAGGGGGATTTCCCATGTCGTCCCACTCGCTGCCTCGCCCTCCGTCCTGCGCAGGAGGTGAGGAGCAGGAGGTGCCTCCACCACCTCCTCCCCAAGAAGGCGCCCTGGCTCCAAGGCGCGCGGCCCCAGGACAAGACCCACCATGTCTGGCGCCTACGCGACAAGAAAGGAGCTGCCAAGAGATCCCTCCCCCCAAGAAGGTGCTCGCGTGCTCCCAGCACCTGTGCGCCATGACCGCATCCCTGCACCGCCATGTCAAGACCCCGCGCTGCTCCAGGCAGCGGTGTGCGGGAATCTCCAGGAGCAAGCCCCACATCAGGAGAGAGCTCCAGTGGCCACTGCAGGTTGCCGCGCCTTCACCTCCGAGCTGCGTAGCGTCGCGTGGCTCGACAAGTTCAAGCCAGACCTGCGTCCTCGCTACGACGACACTGTGGACCCCACGGAGTTCCTCCAGCTCTACGAGCTGGGCATCGAAGCCGCCAACAGGGACGAAAAGGTCATGGCAAATTGGTTCCCCATGGCGCTCAAGAACGGTGCCCGCACCTGGCTCCTAAACCTGGTTCCTGGCACAATCTCCTCCTGGGACGAGATGCGCACCCGCTTCATCGCCAACTCCCAAGGTACTCGCGATCGGCCCCCGGCCATGAGTGACCTGCGCCGCATCAAGCAACAGCCAGGAGAGACCCTACAAAAGTACATCCAGTGCTTCAACAACGCCCGCCTAAAGATCCACAGGGTGACTGAGGAAGCCATCATCTCAGCTTTCTCCTATGGCGTTCGTGACATCAAGATGAAAGAGGAGCTAGCGATCCTTGATGAACTGTGCACATCCCTAGAGTTGTTCAACTTGGCGACCAAGTGCGCCAGGGCTGAGGAAGGGCGCCACTCCCTCCTCCAGCTCTTGGCTGCCAACCCAGAAGAGAAGAAGCCCACGGTCAAGTACGTGAAGCGAAAGGGGGCTGTTGTGCTTGCAGCCGAGCCAGACACCAAGCGAGGCAGGGATCAGCCTGAGTCATCCAAGGACAGCCGGTACTGTGTGTGCCATGACCTCCACACCCACAACACCAATGAACGTCAAGAGCTCAGGGAAGTGCGAGATGGGGGTATCGGCCGACGTCCCGACTGCAACGACCGAGGCTATGTCCGAGGAGGAGGAAGAGGTGGAGGACGATGGGAAGACCATGGCCCTCGCCAAGGGTGGCCTGACCGGCCTCGCGAGGACTGCTGGCAGTACCAGCCTCGCGAGGGAGGTTGGAGGGATCAGCCTCGTGAGGACCGCCCTCAAGGCAACGCAGGACTCCCTCCTCTGCCACCACTGCCAAGGAGAAATGAAGACCATCACCAGTACGAGGGGGCTGGGGGCTTCCAGGAGCCGCGTGCAATCGCTTGCATCTTGGGCGGCACTCAGGCCCCAGCCTCTCAGCGCATCTTCAAGCAGTTTGCTCGTGAGGTGAATGCAGTCCTCCCCAAGCTTGAGGCCACGCGCCCTCTCAGGTGGTCAGCATGCACTATCACGTTTAGCTCAGTGGATCAGCTCGAGTGGGCGGCAACGGCCGAAGTCCTCCCGATGCTTTGTTCCCTAGTCATCAGCAATGCGCAAGTCACCAGGACCCTCATCAACAGCGGAGCTGGACTCAACGTCTTGTCCATTGAGACATTCAACAATCTCCATGTGCCATACGATCAGCTTCAGCTAACCAAGCCTTTCTCAGGAGTTACTGATGGTTCCACTATTCCAATAGGGCATGTTCGCCTTCCTGTCACCTTTGGGTAGCACAACAATTACCGCACCGAGCTCATTGACTTCGACATCGCCCACATTCGCTGCCATACAATGCCATCCTCAGGTACCCAGCTCTGGCCAAGTTCATGGCAGTGACTCAGAATGGCTACAATGTCCTCAAGATGCCAGGAAGCGGTGGAATCATCATAGTGCCTTGTGTGGAAAGGGATGCAGTGTGTTCTCTTGAGCATGCCTTCCAGGCTGCAGCAATCGAAGACCCAGATCACAGGAGCAGGAGGCTCCTGATGGCGGACCCCAAGAAGAAGAAGGCTTCACCTGGCCCGAACACTCGCGAGGCAGGCACCTCCAGAGGCATTGCGTCAGGATCCGCGCCTGTTCAAGGGGCGCCACCCTCTGTCGCATAGGAAGGCGCGCCCGGCGCCCTCCTCGGGCAGGGCTCGGGGGCACTCTCCTGGAGGGCCACCGACCTCACCAAGGTCACGAGGGAGGCGCTCAGGCACCACTTGGAGGCATGCTTCAAGGCACGTTTCCCTCAGGAAGGCATGAGGCAAGGAGGGCCAAACCCTCAGGAGTTCATCGCGAGAAACATTCAGGAGCTACAAGAATCAAGAATCATGCGTGGCAGTCGCCGCCTACCTGCCGCAGCCCCACATCTCGGTGAGGATGTTGGGCTGCGTGTCGGCATCGACGTACCAGGGCTCATCCAAGCCACGTCTCAGTAGCGCCTCTGGCCTTCACGCGTAGGGCGTTGCGAGGGTCCACCTCACAGCTACGTTCGCATGCCTTTTGGCCTGCCGAACACAGCTGCTGCCCACCAGCGCCTGATGAGGAGCATCCTGGAAGCTCAGATGGCCAGGCACCGCGCATTCCTGGAGGAGATGGAGATGGACCTTGAGGAGCCGCCCATGCCCCCGGAGCCTCCCGAGGCTCAGGGCTCCGAAGGATCGCGAGGGTTGGCTTCTTCACCACACATCGTCCGCTACTTCAGCAGCACTTCATCCCCAAATAGTATTGACATCTTTCCAAGTTCCGTTTTCAGCTAGGAGCACCCGCAGGGCTGCATCATTCCTAGGTCGTGTGGGTACGTCCCTGTGGCATGTATCCGTTTTGCTTATGCTCTTTACCTACCTTGTTGGGGGCGCCCCTTGGGCTGCATTATCCCCAAGCTGCTCGGGCCTGACCCAGTGGCGTTTGCTTTCTCCGCATCTATCTGAATGGATTTGCTCCTTCATGCTTAACCTGATTTCCCATGGATATCACCCGCTGCTTATCGCAGATCTCTCCGCTCGCATGCAAAGCACTTGCACGTTAAAAGGGGGGCGCCTGAGCATCGCGACTCATGGGCTCTTACTGGCTCTCCAGCCCTCACCCCCTGGCCTTGACCCACGGCATCGCGACCTGTCATACCAGCGGCAGATGAGCTCGCTCGAGGGCCGGGATGTGAGGACGTAGAGCATTTGCATTCTAACCACCCTGCAGGAACACACCATTGATAAAGGCCCAGAGCCAGGCACAACCCACCTCGAGGTAGGGCCTCGTGAGTCTCGTGCTGGCTCACGGGTGCCCAGATACACCTCTCCTAGCCCTACCGTGCCAGCCACGTGTCAGGGCGGGGCTTTACACACCCAGGGGGCTCCTCCCGGAGGGGAGCCCCCTCCCACGCACCAGTGGAAGCACCATGCTTAGCGCTGGCTGATGACACTGCCAAGGAGTGGCTATGCCCGTACACATACGGAAGCGCTATGCTCCACGCTGGTGATAAACAACTGAGGGCGGCCCATGACCGTACCAACCTCAGGGAGCCGAGAGCTCAGTGTTTGGCACCATCGCAACGCCTCCCCTCGGGAGTGCCGCGCGAGGGGCTGGACATGGGGGCTGTGCCCGGGCCACGCCCGAACGCACGCCACCCAGCAAGGTCCCTCGGACCTGGCCGTCGTGCGCCCCTCCCCGAGCGGAGCCAAGGTACGAAAGCTCGTTTGCACGTCAAGGGGGACTCCCGAGCATCGCGACTCAGGAGCCTAACTGGTCACGTGGCCCCTCACTCCTTAGTCCTGTCCTGGTTTCCGGTCGGGGCTAACGGCGGCTGAGGTATGCGCGGGGCCGGGCCCTGCCGATGTAGAACGACAAATCCTATCCTATGCCTCCTTTCCCTACTTGATGTTTGCGTATCAAGGGGGACTCTTGAGCATCGCGACTCAGGAGCCTAACTTGCCACGTAGCCCCTCACTCCTTAGTCTCGTCCTGGTTTCCGGTCAGGGCTAACGGCGGCTGAGGTATGCGCGGGGTCGGGCCCTGCCGACGTAGAACACAAGCAAATAGGAGGGAAAAATGCAAATTGTATGGAATTGAAAAGCAAATATTACAAGCCATAGAGTGTTTCACAACACCAAACACAAGTTTAAATGCCTCCACGAGGCATGGTGCATGTTGCAGGAATTAAAACAGGACAGAAGCCGCAAAGAGATCACTTTCCAGTGGTGCCGACTGTGGTGGAGTCACGCTGGGCGGCTCCGCCTCCTAAAGCCGTGGAACTGGCAGCGGCGCATCTAGGCAAGATGCTGAAGGCACAGAACCTCCCCAGCAAAGCCTTGGTTCGGTCCTTCACGACCTCAGAAGTAGCGGCGGCAAGGTCGCCGCTCACAGGGTCCAGCAGGCTTTCGAGGTCGACGTTGGGGTCGCGAAGGTAGACATGGCTGAGGATGCGCGTCGGAGCTGCAGATGATAGGGCACGCGCCTCGGCCTCGGCTGTAGGGTCAAGGCCGTCCGCGGCATCTTCACGCGCACAGACCAGGAAGGGAAGCAGCTCGGCAGGGCCGTCCTCTTCGCCAGCCAACAGGTCCTCTAAGCCGCCCTCATAGAGCGTCTTCAGTGCGACGCGAGCCTTCTCCTCTAGCTTGGCGAAGGTCACCCGATCCTCGGCCAGGACATTCGCCTTGCGGTCTAGCTTGGTCCTCTCCACCTTCAGCGTCTGCTCCAGCGTCTCCAACCGGCCATGGTGGTCAACGAGCTTGGCGTCCCGGTCTTTGACGACAGCCTCCCGAGCCTTCATCTCCTCCTCCTTCTCCTGGAGGACGCGGACCTCCTTCGCGAGCTCCTCACGCAGGCCTTGCAGCTCGACCTCCAGCGCCTTGCAACGGCCCCGGGCATCCGCAGCGTCGCCCTGGCAAGCATCGCAAGCGGCCTTGGCCTGGCGAGCGGCTTTCTTCTCCTCATCGGAGGCAGATGCAGCCTGGCTCAGCGCCGCTTGGACAAAGGCGGTAGAGCGGGCCCAGCCAGAAGCTAGCTCCAGGCGCCCGACCACCAGGCAGGGGTCCGCGCTCTGGAGATCCTCTCGCAGCCGACTCAGTTCATTGGCGGCTTGGTACAAGACGGCGGAGGGATCAGAAGAGATGGGAGCCGGTGGAGCAGGGGGAGAGGACGACAGTGTGATCACGGCTTGGGAGGAAGGAGCCTCCCGGGCCTTGGGCAACTCAGCGGCAGCATCAAGCCCAGGCACCTCCTGGATCAGGGGGGCCACGGGGGTTGACTCCTCGCTAGAGTGTCCCTGCTAGGCTCGCGAGGACGGCCAGGAAGGGGAGGCACGAACCTCGATGCCTCCTTTCCCCGCAGACGAAGGCGCTGCCCCAGCAGACGAACTCACCTCATGCGGGGTTGCAGAAGCCCCCTTTAACCTCTTCGCCGCGGACGCCGTCCTGGTTAAAAAGTGCAGACATCAAGCCTCGGCGGTAGAAGCAAAGCAAAGCGTGGATCGAGCACTTACTGGTCATCGTTCGCGGGCTCAAGCAGCCTCCGGCCAAACTTGAAGCCCGAGAGCCTGCAGCTGGGATCAGCCTTGGGAGGCACGGAAGCAGAGGACGCGTCGGGAAGGCTGGGGCTGGCCTCAGACCGCCTCGGAGCCAGAGCGGAACCTGGGAGCACCAGCCCCGACCTGTACTTCCTCGGGACCAGGGGAGAATCCTCCCCTCCTCGCGTGGCGCTGGCCTCGTCATTGTCCGGCATGGAGCGGAGGGCGTGGGACCTGCGCCGGGGAAAGTACTCCTCCGACTCCCCGCCAGTAAAACTCTTCTTCCTCCTCCTCCTCTTCTTCCTCCTTGCTCCCACTGGAGTCGCTGGAGGACACATTCACCATCGGCAACGATGTCAGATCCCCGGGAGCCACTGCGGGCACCAGCCCCTCACCGTTGAAGGTGGGCTTGGCATTCACCACCTGCTCCCAGTCACCGCGGAGAAACAGGGGGACAGGAGCACCATCCAGCTTCGCCACGTCTCCCCTGACCAAAGACTGGAGGGCCGCGACCAGATCTTTGTCGGCCAGGGCCGCAGAGCTCAAGTGAAGGGCAGCGTCCACTTCCCCAAGCATCCACAATGAGAGCGAGTGCTCCCGGAGTGGAGCCACCCGGTGCTCCAGGAACTCCCTCAGGAGCATGGCCCTGGTCAGCTTCGCCGCCCCCAGGTTGCTTGGCCTCAGGTCCGCTTCCATCCTCTCTAGCACCGCCCTCGCGCTGGGGTCGACAAGATCCGCGCGAGACCACGCGTCAACGGCCTTGGGCTGCCCCGTGGGCAGCACCAGTCGAGGGTGGAGGCGCCCTGCATCCACCATGACCCACTTGCTCCGGAAGCCTTTGATCCTCTTCCCGGGCTTCAAGATGGCGTTGGAGCCGGAGTATGCGATAAAACTCGCGCATGCGGAGATGGGGCCACGAGAAACTCGAAGGTAAAAGTAATGGTGCAGCAAGGCCACTGAGGGATTTATCCCAACGTGAGCCTCACAATAGTGGGGGAAAATCGCCAGGAGAAGAACAGAGTTGGGATGGAGGTGCAGAGCTTGCAAGTTATACAGGCGAAGAACAGCAAGGAAGAACTCAGAAAAAGGAGGCACTGGACCCGTGATTATGGCGCTCACAAAGTACCGGTAGAAGGTGCTCCCCTTGCCTTCAGGCTGGCCGGAGTTGGCCTTGAACACGATCGCTCCCACGTTGCCCCGCACCACCGTCCTCAGGCGCATGAGGGCGAGATTCCCCTCTGACACATTCGGGGGATCCAGAGCCGGCGAGTAGCAGGCCTCTGTCGGGGTCTTGCGGGGCACCATGGCTTATCGGATGGGATGGATTGAGGAAGATCTAGAGGATTTCGGAAGCAGTAAGGATAAGGGCGAGAAAGGGGATCTGGAGCACGGCAAGCGAGAACAAAGCGGGTAAGTGTGCCCCGGGCACCTCTTTTTGTTAGATGGGCAGTTGCCGAGGCGTCGTGGGGAAGCGGAGACGCCCACGTCCACTCAACCGCCATGCGGCGCCCAAGGCCGCAGGCTGTTGGGGCCCGTAGCGCTTTGCACTTGCCCCTTCGCTTCTCGGCTAAGCCAAGTCGGGGCGCGCCTTGGGCCCGGGGGCTACTATCGGCGTTCTGGGTATGGGGGTCCCCAGACTTGCCTGCCTGCGGCCTGTGGCGTGGCTCAAGTGGGAGCCCAACGCAGCCCAGCTTCATCAGCTCAAGCTCAAGACCCTCGCGAGGGGCCAAGCCTCGCGGGGCGGACGACAGGAAGCTTCCTCAGGAGCAGCCTCCTCAGGCAGGCTTGCGAGGAGGTGGAGAGATCAAGGCAGGGTGCCTCCCGAGGAGCCCGTGATGCAAGCCAGGACGATCGAGACCAGGCAGGCACCAGGCGGGAAGCGTCCTGCGCAGTGTCCTTGTTTCCCCTTTGGTGCAAAGGGGGCAAGCACAGGCCAAGGCATCAGGCAAAGGTTACTGTTTCGGTGCAACAAGACCAAGACCAGCAGAACGGCAGGATGGAGGTCATCATGGAGCCCAGGACAGCGTCATCGTTAGAGCCTTTGGCAGCCGAAGACCAACTTTAGTCAGGATAAGTGTACTAGATGTTCCCCTTCAAAATGGCCAATTGTTGGCGCCCTTCCCGCTCATTATTTGGGAAGAGGCCCAGGGCCTCCCTCTATAAATAGAATTAGCCACCACAAAGTGGAGGCATCGAGCATCTTTCTCAAGGAGACGAATAGACTAGAGAAAGGCGACTGAACTCACCCAAGCAGTTCATCACACCAGCTCAAGAACAGCCCCTTGCGAGGGTGTTCTCCCTTTGTACTGTTCATCATCAGCCCCTGAAGCAATCCAGCACACCACACACTGGAGTAGGGTATTACACCACAATGCTGGCCTGAACCAGTATAAATCTCATGTCCCTTGTGTGTTCATCTTTCTTGCTTAGATCCTTGTGAGACTTTGAGACGTGAGCTGGTAGGGGAGAGATCTTCATGTGCACCGCAGCATTCGAACCTCAAGGGTCTGCCGGAACCAGAAATCCGACAAGACCCTCAACGAACAATGTTGGCAATTTTTATGTTTTTCAAGTTGAGGTGGTAGATTAACACAATTTAAAGCGTACACAATAAAATTCAAGCAAGCATGCAAACAGTATATGAGTAGCGGAAAGTAAAGCATGCAACTTGCAAGAAAATAAAGGGATGGGATTGGAGTGTCAAACGCAATTGGAGACACAGAGATTTTTGGCGTGGTTCCGATAGGTGGTGCTATCGTACATCCACGTTGATGGAGACTTTAACCCATGGACGGTAAAGGCTGCGCAAGTCCACGAAGGGCTCCACCCATGAAGGGTCCATGAAGAAGCAACCTTGTCTATCCCATCATGACCATCGCGCACGAAGGCCTTACCTCACTAGGGTAGATCTTCACGAAGTAGGCGATCTCCTTGCCCTTACAAACTCCTTGGTTCAACTCCACAATCTTGACAGAGGCTCCCAAGTGACACCTAACCAATCTAGGAGACACCACTCTCCAAAAGGTAATAGATGGTGTGTTGTTGATGAACTCCTTGCTATTGTGCTTCAAATGATAGTCTCCCCAACACTCAACTCTCTCTCACAGATTTGGCTATGGTGGAAAGATGATTTGAGTGGAAAGCAACATGGGGAAGGCTAGAGATCAAGATTCATATGATAGGATTGGAATATCTTGTCCTCAACACATGAGTAGGTGGTTCTCTCTCATAAAATGAGTAGTGGAAGTGTAGGTTTGTTCTGATGGCTCTCTCCATGAATGAAGATTGGGTGGAGGGGTATATATAGCCTCCACACAAAAATCTAGCCGTTACACATAGATTCCCAAACTCGATGGGACCAACTCAACAAACTCGGTCTGACCGATCCATGTAAAAATGTGAACGTTAGGATTTTTGGTGGGACCGATATAGTGATCTCCGTGAGACTAATGTGCAGGGGTTAGGGTAAAACCTCAACTCGGTTTGACCGATTACTCAAACTCGATGAGGACGATTTTGGTAATAGGTAAACAGAGGATAGGTCAAGCAAACTTGGAGGGACCGACTGCACCAACTCGGTTAGACCGAAAGTGTTGCACCAGATCACAGAGAGATTGCAAGCCCATCTCGGTGAGACCGAGATCCCATCAGTGAGACCAAAGTGACACGATTTGGCAGTGGCTGGATAAGATGAAACTCGGTGGCAAGTTTGACATTTAGGTTTAGTACATATGTGGATGTGAGAAAGTCGCTGAGGGTTTTGGAGCATATCACTAAGCACTTTGAGCAAGCAAGTCATTAAGCAACACCTCATCCCCTTTTAATAGTATTGGCTTTCCTATGTACTCAATGTGATCTTGTATCACTAAAATGGAAAATGTAGATTCTTGAGCTTTTTCAAATATTTCCCCTTAGCATCTTGAAGGGGTTCCACATCCTCTTGTCCATGTCCATGTCACTCCAATGTTGAACTTATCAGAAATGCGCTAGGTAGAAGTATTAGTCCAACAAGACATATGTTGTCATGAATTACCAAAATCACTCAGGGAGCACTTGTTCTTTCGATCTCCCCCTTTTGGTAATTGATGACAACATACATCAAAGCTTTATATAAAGACATAAGGAAATAGCAAGTAAAGCTTTGTAAAGACATGCAACATGCATTGGCTCCCACTACATGTATGCAATCATGTGATGATAGATCACAAGAGTATGGGAATGCATAACATGTCAGAGCAAGTAATGAGTTAGATGTGTCTTGGCTATATGCATCAGAGCAAATGATATAGATACTGGAAATATACCTTCATATTCATGCGTCTCTCTTGCAAACAAAATGTACCACATCATGAGATATTCATGCACATGAGTGTGATGCATATACTTACCTTGTGGTCTTGAGCTAGCTTGAAGAAGATGTACCTGGGTAAACAAGCTTAGATAACACAGGAACATCTACTAGACAGAGCAAGAACTAAAGAGCACAAGAATACCAAGACCGGGATTACATGTATAGTGTGAGTATTGGGTACTCTATTTTGATATTAACATGTCCCCAAGAATAAATATAAGCAATGAATTCCAAAGATTTTCTTGCCTTAGGGGTCTTTCTCCCCCTGAATCTGAGATGGGATAATGGGAGTAGATAGGGTAGCAGAAAATCAGAGCAAACAAGAAAATACCAGAGCAAGATAAAGTCATAACATATACAATCATGTGTTTCCCCTCTTGAAGACATGAGACAACTTTCCTCTTAAGAATAAGAGCATCAGGAGAAGCTTTTATGAGTGCATTCTCTCTTATGTGATGAGCTTTGATGTGCTCTCTATCCCCCTTTGACATCAATTTCCAAGAAGGGACTTCTGGAGCATGAGTCAAGTAGGTTTGGTCCTGGAGTCACATTACAAAGCCACATGTAATATTGATGCTGGTAGAGGACAAGTTTCAAAGAGTGGAGCTCGGACAAATATGCAGAAAGCAAGTGACACAGATTTTGTCTCAGGCCTGAAATCGGTAGCACTGAGTAGTTGCAATCAGTGGCACCAAGTTGATTCGGTTCAGCCGAAGTAACCTCTCCTGTGAGACCGAGATCAACCCAGAGTGTAACTTCTTATCACCTAAGATCACTAGGAAAATAAGATCTCACAAGGATATGCAATGAATTTGATGCAGGGGAAATGCAGAAAATAATAGAGAAATGAAAAAGAGAAATCTAGATGAAGTTTTTTTGAAAGGGGAACTAGCATGCATGAGACAAATGCAAGGGCACAAAGAAACAACAGAGAACTTCATCTAGAATTGGTAGGCGACAAAGTCACCTATGTTAGAGTATATTGACTTAGGAGTCAAGTGAAGGCACTTGATCATAGTTCATACTCATCGTTTAAGCTCAAAATGGGGTTGCCATTTTTTGTTTAAGCATTTTGATGTACTCTCATCTTGTTGAGTTGGTTTGACCCATGTCTCGGGGTTAAGCTTCGCTAAGATGGAATGACATACCTTGGGTGGTAGTGATGAACTTGATCATGTAGTTGAACTTGTGTAGGGTGCTCAAGTTGATGTAAATCATCAATGAATGGGAGCACCACTTGTAGTTGAAGTTCATTTTCCTACATGTGTTAGTCTAGCAAGGAAGAGCACTTGTGTATCAAAAGTGAGAATCATGAAATTTTGATATAGGAATTTCTCAAAGGATATATTGAATAGATTCGTGCTTCCTTGTCTTCATCCACCATTGTAGAGACTTGAAGATGTAGAGATTTCTTAAAGTGTGTTTGAGTTCCAATCTCATAGATTTGGGCTTATCCCAGTACCTACAAGGGTTAGATATCATGCAAGAGTACAAGAGTATCTAAGATATATGATCATCATCATTAAAGAATGGTGAAGGATTAGTCATAGTAAGGCTCATGCCTTGCATGCATCCACATGGAGTTTCTACTCCAAATTTGAGGCATCAATGATGTTCAATTCACCCCTCAACCTGCAAAACACTTTCTCATCAAGTGGTTTAGTGAATATATCCGCCAATTGCTTGTCAGTACGAACATGCTTAAGTTTGATATCTCTCTTGGCAACATGATCTCGAATCAAATGATGACGAACTCCAATATGCATAGTACGAGAATGTTGCATGGGATTATGAGCAATCTTAATAGCACTCTCATTGTCGCAAAGCAATGGAACATGTTTCACATATATCCCATAATCTTTGAGAGTTTGGGTCATCCAAAGTAATTGAGCACAACATGATCCAGCGGCAATGTATTCCGCTTCAGAAGTGGATAAGGATATCAAGTTTTGTTTCTTGGAGGACCAAGACACAAGAGATCTACCAAGAAATTGACAAGTACCCGAAGTGCACTTCCTATCAAACTTATCACCGGCATAGTCCGAGTGAGATTAGCCAACAAGATCAAAAGAAGACCTCTTAGAATACCAAATGCCAAAGTTTGGTGTATGTATTAAGTATCTCACTATCTTTTTCACAGCCTTGAGATGATACTCTTTGGGGGCTGCTTGATATCGTGCACACATGCACACACTTAGCATGATATCGGGACGAGATGAACATAGATATAACAATGAACAAATCATAGAGCGGTAAAACTTTTGGTCAACTGGTTCGCCATCCTTTGTCAAGTCAAGATGTCCACTTGTAAGCATGGGGGTATTCATACCTTTGCATTCTTGCATGTTGAACTTCTTGAATAAGTCCTTGGTATACTTCGTTTGAGAGATAAATGTTCCCTCCTTAGTTTGCTTGATTTGCAAACGAAGAAAGAACTTGAGTACACTCATCATAGAAATCTCAAACTTCTCCAACATAAGCTTTCCAAACTTCTCACTAAAATGAGGGTTAGTTGAACCAAATATGATATCATCAACATAAATTTGGCCCACAAATAATTCTCCATTAACCCTTTTGGTGAAGAGTGTAGAATCAATTTTACCAATTTCAAACCCTTTATCAAGAAGAAACTTAGTCAAGCATTTATACCAAGATCTAGGGGCTTGCTTAAAACCATCAAGGGATTTATGAAGTTTATAAACATGTTTGGGTTTCTAAGGATTAACAAAGCCAGGAAGTTTCTTAACATAAACTTCCTCCTCAATTTCACTATTAAGAAAAGCACTTTTGAAGTCCATTTGATATAAGGTAATGTCATGATGATTGGCATAGGCAAGTAAGATGCAAATGGACTCAAGTCCATGAACGGAGGCATAAGTCTCACCATAGTCCATACCTTCGACTTGAGTGTAGGCTTGAGCAATGAGACGAGCCTTGTTGTGTACAACTTGTCCATCTTCATCTTGCTTGTTCCGCAATACCCATTCGGTTCGAATGACACTGTGCTTCTCATCGGGCTTCTCAACCAACGATCATACTTGGTTCCTCTCAAAGTTGTGTATCTCTTCATGCATGGCATTTATCCAATCTAGATCTTCTAATGCTTCTTAAACCTTCATAGGTTCAATGCTAGAAAAGAATGAATAATGTTCACAAAATTTAGCCAAACGAGTTTTAGAGCGAGTAATTATCCCGGTTTTAATGTCATCAAAGATTTGTTCGACGGGATGATTGAGGGACTCCAGGACTAAGGGGTCCCCGGACAGCCGGACTATATACTTTGGCCGGACTGTTGGAATATGAAGATACAAGATAGAGGACTTCATCCCGTGTTCGGATGGGACTCTCCTTTGCGTGGAAGGAAAGCTTGGCAATTCGGATATGTAGATTCCTTTCTCTGTAACCAACTTTGTGTAACCCTAGCCCCCTCCCGTGTCTATATAAACCGGAGGGTTTAGTCCATAGGACAACAATCATAATCTCATAGGCTAGACTTCTAGGGTTTAGCCATTACAATCTCGTGGTAGATCAACTCTTGTAATACTCATATTCATGAAGAACAATCAAGCAGGAAGTAGGGTATTACCTCCATAGAGAGGGCCTGAACCTGGGTAAACATTGTGTCCCCCGCCTCCTGTTACCATTAGCCTTAGAGGCACAGTTTGGGACCCCCTACCCGAGATCCACCGGTTTTGACACCAACATTGGTGCTTTCATTGAGAGTTCCACTGTGACGTCCAAGATAGGCTTGATGGCTCGCCTTGTTATCAAGGGAAACATCACCTCCGGGGGAGCCCTGGCCTCAGGCCAAACCCTCCAGCTGGGCGGCTTTACCATGGCTGCCCATTCGGTGTCGGGCCGACGATGACTTCTCGGGTCATCGAAAATCGCCTCCCCGTCAGCTCAGAATACTACGAACAGATGGATCCAATGGAGTTGTCGTCTTTAAACGAACTCCTGGATCGCATCGCCACCTTGGGAGTCGCTACGGACTACGATTGGATTGGGCTTAAACCCGATCAAAGAGAAATTGAGTCTCCACCGGTCACCCATCAGATAGTGCTAGTGGAGGAGCAATGCGACGACTCTTCCCCTATGTTGAGGACGAATTATGTTCGGATCTCTGAGCTCTCAGAGCCGGATACTCGCCTACGGGAAGACATGCCCCGTACTATGAACTTAGAATCGGACAGTGGGCCAGCAAAATTGGTTGATATCCCGGAGCCCGAACGGTTAAGCTCGGAAATTTCTCAAGCTCCAGATCCCAGATTGGGTCAGGGTTCAGACTTAAATCCCCTCACCCACCCAGATATAAGCGATCTTACCAACATCAGACAGCAGTCCCAGGAAACGGTCTAGCACTTTTGGGCCAGATTCCTATTTGTCAAGGACAAGATCAAAGACTGCCGCGATGAAGACGCAATCCCATTATTCTGCAAAAATTGCACGGACGAGGGAATCCTCAATGCAATCAATCACCGTCATGTATCACACTTCGCTGACTTTGCAACCATAGTACAGAAGTACTGCGCAATGGAAAGCGCCTGGAAAACTCAGGCAACCTCTTGGGAGCCACAGGTTTCCACTAAACCCCTCGTCCGGACAAAAAGGATGCACGCTTGTCGATTGCCCGATCCAATAACAAAAAAATCAAAGCCCATTAGGGGGCGCGGAACTATTCTGGAGGGATGGCTCGATAGGCCATGCAAGATACACACAACACCAGATATCGTACAAACCCACAGCCTTAGAGCATGTTGGATGCTCCGGCAAGTGGCCAACAGCAGTGAGGATCTCCTCACCAAAAATACCGCAGAGCAACATCCCACAAAAGACAACAACCATACAGTGCCGATAGTGTTCTAGACTTTCACCTCAAACAATAGGCGCAAAAGGGCACTCCGCAGCCTCGCCGAAGTCTGCCAAGTTGCAGCAATAAACCCCTGGAACGACACAGCCATAACTTTCAATGCCAGTGACGAACGAAAATTCAAAACAGTCCGGGCACCTGCCGCATTAGTCCTAAGTCCAATTGTGGACGGCTTTCGACTTACCAAAGAGCTCATGGACGGCGGTAGTGGACTAAACCTCATTTACGAGGAAACCCTTAACAAAATGTAAATAGACACGAGGTGCATTGAGCAAAGTCATATGACCTTCCGAGGAATTATTCCCAGTCGGGAGGCGTGATGTGCGTGGAAAATCACACTCGATGTTGTATTCGGCACGCTGGAGAATTATCTGTCTGAAGAGATAACCTTTGAAGTGGCCCCTTTCAACAGCAGATATCACGCCCTGTTAGGGCGAGATGCATTTGCAAGCTTCCAAGCTATACCCCATTACGGGTACATGAAGCTAAAGATGCCCGGGCCCAATGGAATCATTACCCTTGCTAGTGATCCGGACATAGCACCGAGGGAGTCCTGGATTAGGGGGTATCCGAACAGCCGGGTTGTGTACAACATCCGGAATATTGAAGCCTGAAGATACAACACTCAAGACTTCGGCTCGTGTACGGATGGGACTATCCTTTGCGTGGAAGGGAAGCTTGGCGATCCGGATATTGTGTTTCCTTTCTTGTAACCGACTCCATGTAAACCCTAGCCCTCTCCGGTGTCTATATAAACCGGAGAGGTTGGTCCTTAGAAGGCCGATCACAATTACAACCATACCATCATAGGCTAGCTCCTAGGGTTTAGCCTCTACGATCTCATGGTAGATCTACTCTTGTACTACCCATATCATCAACATTAATCAAGCAGGAAGTAGGGTTTTACCTCCATCCAGAGGGCCCGAACCTGGGTAAACATCTGTGTCCCTTGGTTCTTGTTACCATCAGCCTTGACACACAGATCGGGACCCCCTACCCGAGATCCGCCGGTTTTGACACCGACATTGGTGCTTTCATTGAGAGTTCCTCTATGTCGTCGCTATCAGACTCGATGGCTCGTTCAATCATCATTAACAACGCTGCCCAGGGTGAGGCTTTCCTCCTCGGACAGATCTTCCTGTTCGGCGGCTTCGCACTGCGGTCCAATTTGCTTGGCCATCTGGAGCAGATCGATAGCTATGCCCCCGGCCACCAGGTCAGGTTCGGAAACTTGAACTACACGACGGATATCCGCGGAGACTTGATCTTCGATGGATTCAGGCCAACGCCAGGAGCGCCGAACAGTCACGATGAGCACGGCTTAGACTTGCTGTCGGACGATGCTCGGGATATCACTCGGGCAAAAGCCTCGGATCTAAATCTAGGGCAGGTTGCATTGCCTGAGGACGGAGGGCTGGACCCTGCCTCGCAGGCCGTACCCTCATCGGCGATGGAGCCGAACACAGGCCTCACTCCCAAGGGAGCCTGTAATTCCGGACCCCTGGATTCATATCTGGTTATAGGTTCCACTCCGCGCGTCCCCGAGTCCGCCGAGCCTGGTTGGGCTCCGGTAACGGGGTTCACCGCAGCAGACATCTTTCAGCACTCTCCCTTTTGTGACATACTAAACTTTTAAAATTCTCTCTTTGACAGAGAATTCCGGGCCGAACTATGTCCGACTCAAGTGGGAAGCAAGCGACGGAGAAATTCGTTACCCACCCACCACCCACTTGATAGACACGGTTGATGATTTAACCAACGTGCTTGACTTCGACTCTGAAGGCATCAACGGTATGGACGACGATGCAGGAGAAGACTCGGAGTCTATGGGGTATCAGATTCCCGCCTCGTCACATGACATATACATGGTGGATAAGCCCAAGGAAGATGAAATCGACAATCCGGAAGATAAAACCCCTGGGCAAAAACCAAAGCAACGGCGCAGACGCCGTTCCAAATCCAGCAACAGTAAAAATATCAGCAAGAGCGCCAGAAGAATGGATACTCCGGTCAACCCCAATGGCAACAACGACCAAACGGAACCAGCGATGGAGAAGGTCGAACCAGGTCATGCCGAGCATAGTTCAGAGCAGACGCCCGAAGACAATGATCCAGAGGGACGAGTTCATCAAACCGACCCAGGACAAGAAGACAGTCCGGACGATGACACATTCATCATTCCGGAAGAAGGCATGGAATGAGAGAACCTCCACAGAAAGCTTATGGCCACAGCGAGAAGTCTGTAGAGGGAGAAGCAACGGCTTAAAGCCGCACAGGAAACGCTCAATCACAGATGGAAGAAAGTGCTACATACTGAAGAAAGATATGGTGACGATCGCCACACAAAGAGCTACCCAAAACGTAAGCTACTTCCAGAATTCGACGATGAGGCCGTTCCACCAAAGAGTAACACGACCAGGAGACGAGACGTAGCACTTCATAATTGCAATAAATCAACTACCGAAGATGCGCACGATCTACGTGAGCACCTAGAAAAGAAAGCTGGCGCGACTAGGTCCATCTACGGATCTAAAGGACACACCCCGACGGGGGACTGTGGTCTTCACAATAGTTATGACAACCAAATACCAGTTCGGAATAAACACCGAACACAACAACAACCAATGGCATGCCACAACGCATCCAGATACAGAGGGGCTGCTCACCCCCTGTGTTTTACTGATGAAGTACTGGACCATGAATTCCCACAGGGCATTAAACCTGTGAACATAGAGGCATACGATGGAACGACAGACCAAGGGGTCTGGATCAATGACTTTGTCCTACATATACATATGGCTCGCGGGGATGATCTCCACGCCATCAAATACCTTCCCCTCAAACTGAAGGGACCAACTCGGCACTTGTTGAAAAGCCTCCCTGAAAATCCAATTGGGAGCTGGGAGGAACTAGAGGATGCTTTCAGGGCCAATTTTCAAGGGAGTTATGTTCGGCCTCCGGATGCTGACGATTTAAGTCACATAATCCAACAACCCGGAGAGTCAGCCCGCAAGCTTTGGAACAGATTCCTCACTAAGAAGAATCAGATTGTTGATTGTCCGGACGCTGAAGCCTTAGTTTCATTCAAACACAGCATCCGTGATGAGTGGCTTGCCAGACACCTCGGCCAAGAAAAGCCAAGGACAATGGCATCCCTAACAAGCCTTATGACCCACTTTTGCGCGGGAGAAGATAGCTGGCTAGCCCGTAAAGGCACTAGCGACCCTAGCACATCCGAAATAAGGGATGGCAACGGGAAGCCACGACATAATAAAAATAAACGCCAAAACAAGGAAGAGAGCCCGGATAACACAATGGTTAATGTCGGATTCTGTGGCCCTAGACCTAACCAGCAAAATAAGCCATCTAAAGGCAGTAAAGAGGGACCGTTCGGTCTGAACAAAGTTCTGGACAGACTATGCCAAATTCATGGCACGGCTGACAAACCTACGAACCACATGCACAGAGAGTGTTGGGTCTTTAAGTAGGCCGGCAAATTAAACGCCGAACACAAGGGAAGGGAAACACCAAGTGAAGACGAGGATGAACCTCGCCAGCCGAACACTGGGGGACAGAAAAAATTCCCACCAGAGGTTAAAACAGTGAATATGATCCACATGACTCGCACATCCTTGAGAAGGCACGAACGCACCCATAAAGACATGCGTGATATAGAGCCCATCATACCCACACCTAACTACCGGATGTCTTGTCCGATCACCTTCGATCACCTGGACGGCCGAGCTAGTATTCGGCGCGAAGGATTAGATTCCTTGGTGCTTGACCCAATAATCGACGGATACCACCTCACCCACGTCCTTATGGATGGCGACAGCAGCCTCAATTTAATATATGAGGACACTGTCCGCAGGATGGGGATAGACTCATCCAGAATCAGCAAGATTAACACCACCTTTGAAGGGGTGATACCAGGCGTTGAAGCCTACAGCAAGGGCTCCATCATACTGGAGGTAACATTCGGCTCTCCAGGCAACTCCAGAAGGGAAGAACTAGTCTTCATCATCGCACCCTTCCAGAGCAGCTATCAAGCATTGCGCGGAAGGGCTGCCTTCGCCCGCTTCAACGCATTGCCGCACTATGGCTACCTCACACTCAAGATGCCCGACCCACATGGCATCATCACCATTAGAGGAATAGCAGAGCGCTTTTCGCGCGAAGAGGAACATGCGACGGCCCTAGCGCCGGACTATAAGCGGCCTCTAACAAAAATATGATGGACACGGTTGGACGAGTCCGGCAGCCCATATCAAACCAGCGCACCGTATATGTAATCCTATAGTGGATACCAGGGGCTCATAATAAAGCCCCACACTTGGCCCAAGCTTATTGGCAGGCCAGCATCTCAGATTTTTACTATCGATCGCATACTTACATTGCACTCTTCTATGAGTTTCGCTTTTCAACAGACAACGTTCGTGCGACACCCTTCCAGGATGCGGCACAACGGAGACAAAGGCGCAGACGTCCAGCAAGGCCCTGTTCAACATGTTTCTTTTTAGATTAAGCCCCTGTGTAAACCTTTTCTATTGTCTCTTGTTGTTTAACCATCCCATGGGTTCCATACCCACATAGGATACTACCGTTTTTGGCATCTCGCCACGACAGATAAACGCCCGTACCTGGAAACACATGTTTTATAATGAGTGGGCATTCTTGAGCTCATCATCTGTTATAAAGTCCGAATACCTTTGGGAGTGTTCGGCGTCACGAGTTTGGCCTTATATGCATCAGCTCCGAATCATGTCTTTGGTCAAATGTTGGGTTTGCCCGGCTCCTGGGTTTGCCGCCTTACGTTCCATTATTATCGGCTAAGGTGGCCAAAGGAGAACTACTGCAATTGTGCCCTGGTTATTCCGGATGAGCACCTCAGTAGAGAAAGCCGAAAACTGACTATCATGATACAGCGAGAGACTGGTCAACCACTCAATGACTCACCGGAATATTTAGGATTCCTCCGCACTAACGAAGGGCTATTTCCCGGCCAGGTACATATGCGCCCGTATACGGATGCACGAGAAGGTACCAGGGGCTACATAGTAGCCCCACTTTAGAATCCCGCGGCTAAGCGAAAGTGTTACACCTATACAGTCCGGTTGCCTAGTTCGTCGTGCGATCGCCTCTTTAATGGACCAAGATGTTGGATCAAGAGTGATTAAACAAAAAAATTCATGGACACCCCCGTATTGTATGCGTGGGGGCTCAAGCCAATGACTGCTAACTTTCGGATTGCATATCTATATATACATATATATAAACGGCCGCACAGGGGAAATAATCATGTTCTCAGGCAAATAGTATAAATCTAGCCTTATAATGGAAATAAACATTGTTTTTACAATGATTTGAATAATCACTCGAATAGGAGATTCTTCAGGCACTGCACCTCTATCAGGCGGGCACCCTCTGTGACCTGCGCCAAGTAGTGCCCGGTCGGATATTGGCGCCCCACCGGATCCTGAGACGCTATAATAGTGGCATCCATATTCGTCCAATATGCTTTAACGCGGGGAAGGGGCATCCGTGCACCCTCTATGCATGCCGACCTCCTCAGGGCATCGATCCGAGGCACGGCCCCAAGGAACTATTGCACCAAACCAAAGTAACTGTCTGGCTTAGGCCCCTTCGGCCAAAGATGGTCTATTACAGACCGCATTACAAGCCCGGACAGCCTGTGAAGCTCCGCTACAGCAGCCATCCTATCACTTAACGGCAGTGGGTGAGTGGGACCATTGAACTGCGACTAGAAAAGCTTCTCCACCTCCTTCTCACCCTGATCTTTGAAGAACTCCACAGCATCAGCCATACTCTTCGCCAGGTCCGCGTAGGCGTCTGTCGAACTCCAGCGTCCATCCAGGGGAGCGTACTTCGGATCAAAGAACTTCGTCCGCAGCAAATAGGAGCCTCCAGCCGCGATCTTACCGGCCTGTTGAAGCTCCTCCTGCGCACCCCGGAGCTCGGTCCGTATTTCCTTGGTGGCATTAAGTGCCTTGCTCAGGTCAGCCGATTTATCCGCATGCTCCCTTTTCAGGAGCTCATACCGGTCAGCAGCATTTTTTATTTGGATAGCCATTTCAGCTATCTTTTCCTCGCTTTGGCGATGAGCACCTGTTCGGCTCTCAATTCCTCGGCCGCCTTTAGGGAAGCCGCATTGCTCACCCGAGCTTGTTCCTTGGCTAGAGCAAGTTCTGCCCTCAGGGCGTCCAAGGCAGCAGCACCATCTGCAGTCCGGACATATTAGATTAATATGTGCCAGCTTAATATTTTCCTATGCAATGGAAAGACAGGACACATACCTTGTGATTCGTCCAGCCGCTCATTCATCAGAGTGATATCGACATCAATCGACCCAATTTGCCTTGTCAGTTCGGCAACTTCAACGGACGGGCCGGCGGACGGACCCACAGGTACCTGCACATATTTACAACACCAATTATTGGTTGATGATACCCCGTTTGCCGCCTAGGGCGGGCAACCAGAGTCTCAGGGGCTACTACCTATATGGTGTATTCTTCATTACATACCTCAAAGCCTCTGAGAAGGCTTGTAAATGCTTCATTCAAACCGCTTGTAGCGGATGAAATCTTCTTGAGCACCGCGCTCATTAATGAGTGGTGCTCCTCCGAGAGCGCAGATCGCTCCTGCAAGCCCGTCAGTACATCCGGTCGGACATCAAACTGCGCCAGACTCTTCCCATCGCCCCCCGTTGTAGCCAAAGGCTCCGGGTGCAGGGTGGCTGACGAATTGACTGCCGGCTTCGGCAGATTCGGACTCCTCCGTGACGAAACCTCTATGTCGCCCGCTTCACGAGTCAGGAAAGGGGGTGGGGTATCGCTCTCCATCATCTCCGGAGGAAGGTCCCCCGAAGACGAACCCTGTTGAGAGGAGCTGCTGGCCGGACTTCAAAAAGTTGAATCCTGATTATTGATCTAGGAGAAACACAGTACCTTCGGATGGCAGATTGACTTACAGCTCGGTGGAGGGCTGGCCTGTTGGAGGGCATGGTGCGGTGAGGGTGCCCGTCGGGGCACGGCCCCCTGGGGATGTCTTTTTCCCTGATTTGGGCATCTCTGCGTCCAGATCTTCAGAGGCGGCCCTTTTCTTCCTGCGCGGAGAGGAGGCCTTAGCCTCCCCTCCCCGACTATCCTCCTTGGGGGAGGTAACAATTCCCCCAGTTCGGATGCGTAGCATGTGGGGTTCGATCTCTTCGTCCCTCCCCTTGTCTTTCCCCAAGGGCATTCTGCTGAGTACCCGGTCGAGCATCTTGGCCATGGTGGGGGCAGGCGAGACTTCGGGAAGCGGTGCCGGACACCTGATTCTCTCCGCCTTGCTGAGCCATTCCTAGACGCAAGTGGTTGTCAGAACGAACAATCATGATAAATGCAAAACAAGGTGTCCGGTATCAAGGCTACTTACTTGGGTATCTAGGCGATTACAGCTTAGGCTCGCATCCTCGATGGTGTCCTAACACACTACTTTCCGTCCGAAGAATAATTTGCACATCTCTTCAAGCTTCAAGCCGAAGAAGTGCTTGACGGTCCACGACCCTCCGGATTGAACTCCCACATCCGGAGAGGCCGGCATTGGCACGGCAATATCCGCCGGATTAACATCACTTACATTATGCTGACAAGATTAATGTCCCTCGCAAGAAGCTCCCGGATGCGATTCTGCAGTACTGGTATATCACCAGCGAGCCCCCAATTTCGTCCTACATCTGTCCAAGACGCCAACTATGGCGGAGGGCCCAAGTGAAACTCGGGGGCAGCCACCCACTTTGTCCCTCTGGGAGACGTGACATAAAACCACCTCTGCTGCCATACATCAGATACTTCCGTGAAAGAACCCTCTGTCCACGGGGCGTCGGCGTTTCTGCTTATTACAGCACCTCTACACTGCACATGTCGCCCCTCGATCATCTTCGGCTTCACATTGAAGGTCTTGAGCCATAAGCCGAAGTGTGGCATGACATGGATAAAAGCATCTGGAGCCAGATCATGAAAATCAAGCCCATAATAGAACATGAGCCCCCTCACAAAGGGATGGAGGGTGAAACCCGAACCGCGGAGGAAGTGTGGGACGAAAACGACACACTCATTGGGCTCCGGCATAGGGATGACCTGCCCTGGAGCAGGAAGCCTGTGCTGGATATCAGCGGTCAGGTATCCGACCTCCCTAAGCTTTGCAATGTCCTTCTCTTCAATCGAGGAGGCCACCCACCAGCCTTGAGGGTCAGATCCGGACATATTGGAGGATTCCGTAGGGGTGGAGCTTATGTTTTGGGTCCTCGAACTCGAGGTGCGAGACGGCGCGATGAAGGTTAAAAAGGAGGCGTAGGTCTCGACCCCTTTCTAAAGAAGGTGAATATCAAGAGTCCCTGGTGTGACCGTTTTGAGGCTTATCTAAAAACACACGGGGTTATACCAACAGCCGTCATGGGGTCACGCACGCTTATATTGATGGAAAATCCCGTAATAAAAGGAACACGATCTCAGCCTCGACGGGATGTGCCAATAAAACTGCCTCGTAACACGAGTCGTTGTGGGGTAAGAAACGTTGGTTCACGTTGGACCAAGCCATGATGCAAGGGCACGACGCACGAAGATTGCCAGCAAATCAAGATCTATACCATGTGAAGATCATCTTGCAGATCTGGACACGGTCTACATGTTCGATAACCACTTTGGAGTATTCGGAGGAGGAATCCGCCTTGCAATGCCGAAGACAATACTGCGTGCCGGACTCATCATCATTGAAGCCTGGTTCAGGGGCTACTGAGGGAGTCCTGGATTAGGGGGTATCCAGACAGCCGGACTGTGTACAATGTCCAAACTATTGAAGAGTGAAGATACAAGACTCAAGACTTTGGCCCGTGTCCGGATGGGACTCTCCTTTGCGTGGAAGGCAAGCTTGGCGATCCGGATATTGTGTTTACTTTCTTGTAACCAACTCCATGTAAACCCTAGCCCTCTCCAGTGTCTATATAAACCGGAGAGGTTGGTCCTTAGAAGGCCGATCACAATTACAATCATACCATCATAGGCTAGCTCCTAGGGTTTAGCCTCTACGATCTCGTGGTAGATCTACTCTTGTACTACCCATATCATCAATATTAATCAAGCAGGAAGTAGGGTTTTACCTCCATCGAGAGGGCCCAAACCTGGGTAAACATCTGTGTCCCTTGCTTACTGTTACCATCATCCTTGACGCACAGATCGAGACCCCTACCCGAGATCCGCCGGTTTTGACACCGACAAGCACTCCGCACCGAAAACAAAACCGCCGCCTTGGCCCTCGAGGCATTGTCTAAAGCCCTCGCGGCCGAAGAATTAACCGCACTGCACTCCACAGTGGATAGGGACGACATGATACTTGATAAGCGATCCAAATCCACCACCTTCAAACCAGTAGACGAAATAGTCAAATTCTAGGTCCATCCAACGGACTCCACAAAGACAGCATCCATCAGGGCACAGCTGAACCCCACGATCGACGCTGCACTGCGGGCGTTCCTACGCGAAAAATGGGACACATTTGCCTGGCATCCTTCTGATATGCCAGGAATCCAACGCAGGCTGGCCGAACATAGCCTAAACATATTGAAGGGATACAAGCCGGTCAAGCAAACATTATGGTGCTTTTCCGAACCCAAACGACAAGCCATGGGAGAGGAGCTAGCCAAATTACTCGAGGCCGGATTCATGAGAGAGATAAAACACCCGGACTGGCTAGCAAACCTGGTGATGGTACCAAAGAAGGATAAATCCTAGCGCCTATGCGTCGATTTCAAAGACCTCAACAAGGCTTGCCATAAGGATCCTTTCCCCCTCCCCCGCATTGATCAGATCATCGATGCCACCACAGGACACGACTCACTGTGTTTCCTCGACGTTGTCCGCATTCTGGGAACGGGGGTCCCCAGACTTGCCTGCCTGCGGCCAACGGTGTGGTTCCACCAGTGGCCCAGTACGGCCCATCTTCAGCAGCCAACACTCAAGACCCTTGCGAGGGGCCAAGCCTCACGGGGCAGACGACACGAGGCCTCCTCAGGAATGGCCTCACTAGGAAGGCTCGCGAGGAGGCGGAGAGATCAAGGCAAAGGGTACCTCGTGAGGTTCACATGATGCAAGCCGTGAGGACCAAGGCCAGGCGGGCACCAGCGCGTGCAGTGTCCTCGTTTCCCCTTTGGTGCTAAGGGGGCAATCGCATGTGTAGATTACCGAGGCATCAGGCAAAGGTTTCCATATCGGTGCAACAAGACCAAGACTAGCAGGACGACAGGACGAAGGTCATCGTGGAGACCAAGACGGCGTCATTACTAGCTGTCCCCTTTGACAGGCGAAGACCACCTTTAGTCAGGATACCTTGTACTAGCTGTCCCCTTTCAAAATGGCCATTGTCAGATCCCTTCCCGCTCAATATTTGGGAAGAGGACCAGGGCCTCTATAAATAGGGCTAGCCACCACAGTACAAGGGGATCAAATCCTCACCCACACAAGCTCGCCAACCACAAGAACACCTCTCCTCGCGAGGCTTTTCTTTCCTTGTACTGTTCATCATCATCCCAAGAGGCAATCCACCACCACCACACAGGAGTAGGTTATTACACCACAATGGTGGCTCGAACCTGTATAAATCTCGTGTCTCTTGTGTTGTGAATTCATAGAGCTAGCTTAGAGATCACGGCGAGGCTGAGGGCGTGTTTCGGTAGGGGGGAATATTCGTGCCCACCCCAGTGTTCGAACCTTAAGGGTTTTGCCGGAAACCGATATCCGACATTTGGCACGCCAGGTAGGGGTGCGCCGGAGCTTCTCCTTCCGTCGACCCTCACTCCGCCAACACCGCGCATCGCCCTCATGGTGGACATGGCGCTCCCGGCTCCGGCAGCCGGTGCCAGCGCTGTGGCCAGGGGGCTCCGAGCCTTGGCCCCCACCTTACGGCAGGTGCAGTGGCCGCACAAGTTCAAGTTAGAGATGCCTCCGCGCTACGATGGCACAACAGACCCGCTGGTTTTCCTGCTGGCATATGAGGAGGCCGTCCTCGGTCGGGGGCGATGACAAGGTCATGGCTAACTGGCTTCCCATGGCCCTCATTGGCGCCCCGCGTGCTTGGCTACTCAACCTACTAACGTCTTATGTGGCCTCCTGGGAGGAACTGCACAACCTCTTCCTCGCCTAGTACGCGGCGCAAGCGCCCCCGGTCATCGCAGCTCCCCTAGGCGGCTCACAGGTGCCACCCTCAGACTGCCACAACAAGCCATTCTTTCGCCATATCAGCGCCGTCCTCGCGCGGCAAGGAGATCCCCCGGGTTGGTTCCCAAGGCCGACCTGACCTTCGACTCGGAAGATCACCCCGTTAACATCGCCTGCTCGGGTGCGATCCCGATGCTCTACACGCCCTCCATGTGCCAGGTGGCCATCACCAAAACCCTCATCGACGGCGGTGCCGGCCTCAACGTGCTCTCGGTCGAGGCCTTCAACCTCCTCCATGTACCGCTGGATCGGCTCTGACCCAGCAAGCCCTTCTTGGGTGTCGGAGGCGGTTCCTCCAGTTCCCTAGGGCAGATCCGCCTTCCCGTGACCTTCGGCACCCATGACAACTAACGCACGAAGCTGGTCGACTTCGACATTGCCCGCAATGGCCTCTCGTACAACGCCATCCTCGGATACCCTTCCTTGGCTCAGTTCATGTCAGCAACCAATCCGGCCTACAACTTCATGAAGATGCCCGGGAGGAGCGGCGTCCTCACCGTAGCTGGAGATACCAAGGAGGCTCTGCTGGTGCTCAAGCTGGCCCTGAAGGCCGCCGCGGCGGCGCAGCCAGCTGACGCGGACGCCTCCAAGGCCAAGGAATATGCACCGACCAACAAGAAGCAACTGTTCACTCAGGATAAGGCGGAGACCAAGCAAGTGCCGGTTGAGGAAGACGGGTCCTCGGGAGCCACCTTCACCATAGTTGCCGACCTTGACCCTGACCAAGAGAAGGCGTTGGTTAAGTTCTTGCGCTCGAACAAGGAGGTGTTCGCGTGGGAACCCAAGCAACTAGCGGGGGTCCCAAGAGAGGTGATTGAGCATCACCGGAATGTGTGCCCCAATGTACGCCCCGTGAAGCAGAAACCGAGGCGGCAATCCACAGAGAAGCAGGCTTTCATCGTCCATGAAACCCGCATGCTAGAGGCAACATGTGTTATTCGCAAGGTTCGCTACCCCGAATGGCTGGCAAACCCCGTTATCGTACCAAAAAAGGGGGAAAGGAGCGCATGTGCATCGACTTCACCAACCTCAACAAGGGCTGCCCCCAAGATCCGTTCCCGCTTCCCCGCATCGACCAGATCATCGATTCCACCACCGAGTGCGACCTGCTGTGTTTCCTGGATGCATTTTCGGGTTATCACCAGATCAAGATGGCTGTGGAAGACATAGATAAGACAGCCTTCCTGACCCCATGCGAGGCATACTGCTATACTTGCATGTCGTTCGGGTTGCGCAACGTGGGCGCGACCTTCCAATGGCTGATGCACATTGCCTTGGGCCGGCAGCTCGGGAAAAACGCCGAGGCTTACGTCAACGACATTGTGGTGAAATCTCGGTAGGCAATGACCTTGATCCAGGACTTGGAGGAGTCCTTCACGAGCCTTCGCCAGGTAGACCTGCGACTCAACTTGGAGAAGTGTGTGTTTGGCATCCCTTCCGGCAAGCTGCTGGGCTTCCTCGTGTCCCACAGGTGGATCGAGGCCAACCCGGAGAAGGTCAAGGCGATCGAAGACATGAGTCGGCTGTAGACCCTCAGAGAAATGTAGAAGCTCGCTGGTCGCGTGATTGCGTTAGGGTGCTTCGTCTCCAAGCTGGGTGAGCATGCCCTACCGTTCTTCAAGCTGATGAAGAAGAAGGGCCCGTTTGAGTGGACACAGGAGGCCAACCAAGCATTTCAAGACCTCAAGAAATATTTGACCAGCCCTCCCATGATGGTGGCACTGCGCCCTCTCGAGACCCTGGTGCTCTACCTTGCCGCCACTCCCTACTCCGCGAGCGCGGCCCTAGTGGCTGTTCGGGAGGAGCGCCAGGCTAAGGCACGATGTTGCGGGACGCGAGGGAAAGGTACCCCATGCCTCAGAAGCTTTTACTCACGCTCTGGGTGGCCTCGCGTAAGTTGCAGCACTACTTCCAAGGTCTCCCCATCAAGGTCGTCTCGGCCTACCCATTGGAAAGGGTACTCAGGAGCCCCAACTCCGCTGGGAGAGTCGCCAAGTGGAACATCGAGCTACAGGCGTTTCAGTTGGAGTTCAGCATAACCAGGGTCATCAAGGGAGCCGCGCTTGCTGATTTCGTGGCAGAATGGACGGATGCACCAGAGCTCAAGGTGGGGAAGGATCGGTCTCTCTCCCCAGGAAGTGAGGCACCAGAAGGCTGGGTCATGTATTTCGATGGTGCCTTCTCGTGAAAGGGCACGAGGGCTGGCGCAGTGCTTATAACACCACTCACGACAAGCTCTACTACGATGTATAACTCTGTTTCCAGCAGGGCGAGAAGGTCTCAAACAACATAGCAGAATATGAGGGCCTCATAGCAGGCTTGAAGGCTGCAGCGGCGCTGGGAGTGAAGCGCCTCATCATCAAGGGTGATTTGCAACTCCTCGTCAATTTCTCCAACAAGGTGTACGAGCCGAAGGACGAGCACGTGGAAGCATATCTCGTGGAGGTACGCAGGATGGAGAAGCAGTTCTAGGGGCTGGAGTTGCAGCATGTGCCCCACGGCACCAACCAAGAGGTTGATGACATCGCCAGGAGTGCGTCCAAGCGGCTGCCTCAGGAGCCTGGCGTTTTCGAGGAACGACTCTTCGAGCCATCAGCGGCACCACCACTTTCAAGGACGGCACAGCCTCGGGAAGAACTCCCTCAGCCACCTGCCACAGGAGCCCCGGCCTATGGCCCGACCTCGGGAGCGGGCCTACTCTTGGCGCTGGAGCCTTAGGAGGGATACTGGACCAAGGAATTCAAGGAATACCCGATGCAAGGGATGCTGCAGGAGAAGGAGGAGGATGCGGAGCGCATGGCCCGGCAAGCCACGACCTACTGTATCCAAGACGGTGAGTTATATAGGAAGCGGCCGAATGACGTTTCCTTGCGTTGCATCTCCAGGGAACAGGGGAACGAACTGCTGGCCGACATACATGATGGAGATTGCGGACACCACTCGTCGTCATGGACCCTCGTCGGCAAGGCATTTCGCAGTGGGTTCTACTGGCCTACGGCACTCAACAACACAACCGAGCTGGTGAGGTCCTACGAAGCCTGCCAATTCCACGCTAAGCAGATCCATCGGCCAGCACAGGGCCTGCAGACCATCCCACTCTCGTGGCCGTTCGCGGTCTGGGGCTCGATATCTTGGGCCCATTCCCTCAAGCGCCTGGGGGCTGCCACTACCTCTACGTCGCCATCGACAAGTTCACCTAGTGGGCGGAGGTGGAAGCCGTCCGCACCATCCCAGCCGGTTCCGCGGTCAAGTTCATCAAAGGCCTCGTGAGCCGGTTTGGGGTCCCCAACCGCATCATCACCGACAATGGTCCGTGGTTCACTAGCCAAAACGTATTGTGCTAACCTTGCAACGCAGATCTGCTACACTTCGGTGGTGCACCCTCGGAGCGACGACCAGGCTGACTACACCAACGCGGAGGTGCTAAGGGGCCTCAAGACCAGGACCTTCAGGAAGAAGCTGGAGGCCTGCGGAAGGGGCTGTCACGACGAGCTCCAGTCCATGTTGTGGTCCATCCACACTACCTCCACCAAGACAACGGGTGAGACCCCGTTCTTCCTTGTCTATGGAGCAGAAGCGGTTCTCCCTCACGAGGTCAGGCGTCGCTCCGTGTGGGTCCTGGCGTTTGATTACGTGCAGCACGACGCGATGCGGGGGATAGACCTCGTGCTAGGGGAGGAGCCACGCCATGAAGCCATGCTACGGGCGGAAAGATACCCCCATGCGTTGCGGCGGTATCACTGTCAGAGCATCCACCCTAGAATGCTCGAGGTAGGTGACCTCGTCCTGAGGCGGGTGCTCTCTAGGGAAGGGCTGCATAAGCTCTCACCCATGTGGGAGGTCCTGTTCAAGGTCGTCCATGTCTCTAGGCCTGCTGCCGCGTGCCTGGAGACCCAGGAATGGGTACCCATCTCGAATGCCTGGAACATCCAGCACCTCCGGAAGTTCTACCCCTGAAGAAAGGACCGGTGCCTGTGAAGAAGGCCCAGTGCCTATGAAGCTCGCCGGCCAAAGAAAGGCCCGGTGCCTGTTAAGAAGGCCCAGTGCCTGTGAAGCTCGCCGCTCGTGACACTCTCACGTAATAAAGAGTGGGGATGTACATGCCCCGGAGTCTCAGGAGTGCCGCCCTTGGGCCTCGGGGGCTCCCTCCCACGCCTAGTGGCAGCACTTAGCTCCGCGCTGGTGAGAAGACGTCGAAGACTAGACTAGGTGCCGGACGCGGCTTTTCATTTGCTTTCTGCAGTTGGCTCCCTCTTCTTTGTTTGAATCTCGATTAAAGTTGCTTCTGGTGTTCACTGTCGGTTCTGTTCCATTGCCTTCTGCCTTCGCTTTCTGTGTTCAACTCTTTGTCTGACTTGCTCTCTCGTATGCCTCGCGAGGGGGCTGCGCGGTTGCCCTTGTGAGCCCTTTCTCTTCTGACTTTCACGAGGCTCTCTCGTTTGAATTCACAGCGGGAGCATCCCTCCCAGTCCGTGCCCCTTGGGTACCGCAACACGAAGCGCCGGGCCGCGGTCGGCAGCCCTTGTGACCATGGTTCAGAAAATGATAGTCTTTCAACGAGTTTTTTGCAGTTCCTAAGGCGCCCGGCAAGGCCTGGTGCGGGCACCTCGCACGACGGAAACTACTTAAAACATGCCAAGCTAATTTTTTCCTACACGCTAACGTACAACAACAACGCCATGACATAGCACAGGAACAATAAATGCAGCAAGTTGACTAGGAAATCATAGTTTGTTGCACGCCCCCACGGGGCCCTATACTTGTCTCTCTCAATGCAAGAAGGAAGGGAAACAAAACAAAAGCAGCATGCACCTTGCAGTAGTTCGCGAGGAGGGATCTATGGCGACCTCCTGAGCTCAGCCAGACCCCATCTCGCGCTTCACCGAAGCGTGGCACAGGACGCCCTGCTGCCGTCCTTGAGGTGGACATGACGGCGTGGCGGTTGATCGTATCCACCGCTGGAGGAGCTGTTGCCGGAGGAGGAGCCGTCGTAGCTTGATGAGCCGTGGTCGTCGCCGGGAGTGGGTTTTCCTTCACCATCGTCACGACCGTCGCCATGCCCGAGCACATCGTCACCGTCGCTTTCTTCGGGGTAGCTCCCAACACGACGGCCATCCCCTCTGAACACCCTCACATAAAGGGTCTCGTCGCTGTCATACCTGAAGTGGAGGGTGCATGGCCTGCCCAGGCCGTGCGCACGGGCAAAAATCTGCCAGCCTTGGGCCAAGGATGCGTTGCCGGCGACGAAGACCTCCACCACGCCCCAGGAGGACCTGCTGCCGCAACCATCCTCCTGTAACTAGAGCCCGCCTGGGCCAACGGCTGGCAGTTCGCCGATGAAGGAGCGAGGGAGCTGAAGCGAGTTGTCGGCCGGGTTATCCGACCACACAACGAACTCCGGCAGCACCTCCGCCGAGTGGAAGCGCGGCCGGGGAGGAGTTGATGCAAACCCAGCAAAAATCAGAGCTTTTTCATAGTTGGCTACCCCAACAGACCTTAAACAAGTTAAAAATTTATCCGAATGTGTGGTAGCTTGAAGCCGCTTTATCTCCAGACTAGGAGAAAAGGCATTGCCGCTCTATCGCCTTCTCCGACGCACCGACCACTTTGAGTGGTCGGACGTAGCAACAGCCGGATTGGAAGAAATAAAGGCACTTCTAGCAAGCAACCTAGTTCTCACCGCGCCAAACATCGCCGAACCCATGTTATTATACATATTGGCCACACACCAAGTTGTAAATGCGGTACGAGGAGGACGGACACAAATTCTCACTTCAAAATCCGGTATACTACGTATCCACCATCCTCAAAGCATGCAAATCTCGGTAAATTCACTATCAAAAAATAGCATACGTAGTTTTTACGACACTACTTTCAAGAGTGCTCAATAACAGTGGCCTCCGAAGTACCTCTCAATGACATAATAAACAACCGCGACGCTATGGGCCGGATTGCCAAGTGGGCCATTGAGCTCCTCCCGTTCGACATATCATACAAACCGCGTCGGGCCATTAAATCCCAGGTATTAGCCGACTTCAGCGCTGAGTGGACAGAGGCCGAACTCCTTAAAGAGTACGACACATATTCCAACTGGGTCATGCACTTTGACGGCTCCAAAATGCTGGCAGGCCTAGGGCAGGCGTTTTCCTAACATCCCCTATCGGAGATACTGTTCAGTACATCCTACAAATATTATTTACGGACTCCAATAATGCAGCCGAATACGAAGCCTTATTGCATGGTCTTCGGATGGAAGTCTCCAAGATTCAAACCTCGCAATATCTCAAATAAATGGAGACTTCGATGCCAAAGATCCGAAGATGGCGGCTTACCATAACGCCGTTCTCAAAATGTCGGCTCGCTTCAAGGGGCTCGAGTTTCACCATGTAGCTCGACAAAATAATCAAGCGGCGGATGTCCTTGCTCACATTGGCGCTAAGTGCGACCCCGTCCCGCCTAACATATCCGAAGACAACCCCAATTTCAAGCCATCTGGTGCGTGGCAGGGGGAGAGCGGCAATACCAATCTAGATGCGAAGACAACCCCAATTTCCAGACACACCGACATAATCGGGGGCTCAGCCACCGAAATTACACCATCGACCCATCTCATCATGGCGGTGATCGCCCCATGGACCGAACCCTTTTTGGCCTACCTCAATAGGCGAGAACTTCCCGAGGATCAGAATGAGGCACGCTGCATTGCGTAGCGATCTAAAGCCTACAAGGTTCGCGAGGTAGAACTCTATAAGAAAAGAGCTACCTGAATACTTCAAAGGTGTATCTCCGAGGACGAAGGGTGGCAACTCGTGGCTGAAATTCATGCCGGTCTCTGTGGTCACCACACCGTAGCTCGAGCCCTTGGAAGTAAGGCCTTTCGTATAGGTTTCTATTGGCCAATGGCCCGAGCAGACACACAGGACCTTGTTCAACATTGCGTCGGATGCCAGCTTTTCGCCAACCAACGCCACATGCCACCCACCGCTTTACAAACAATCCCCATCACCTGTCCCTTTGCGGTCTGGGGGCTTGATATGGTCGGTCCCCTCAAAGGGGGAAGCCATAGGAAATAAATATCTATTGATCATGGTGGATAAATTCACTAAGTGGATAGAGGCCAAACCAGTTAAAACGGCAGAAGCCGGGCCAGTGATAGACTTTATATCCGGTGTTGTGCACCGTTATGGTGTTCCGCACAGCATCATCACCGACAACAACTCCAATTTCACAACTGATGAGGTGAAAGCCTAGTGTGCCAATCCGGGCATCAAGCTCGACTACGCCTCCGTCTATCACCCACAAACCAACGGCCAAGTCGAACGAGCCAATGGTCTTATTATGAGCGGCGTTAAACCCAGACTAGTGCGGTCTTTGAAAGAATCAGACAAGCACTGGGTGGAAGAGCTCGACTCCGTACTTTGGGGGCTGCGGACCACGCCCAATCGTTCTACCGGATATACACCCTTATTCATGGTGTACGATGCAGATGTTGTGTTACCCTGCGACATTATTGATGACTCACCTCTAGTGCGCATGTATGAAGAGAGAGAAGCCAAGTTGGATCGGCAAGACAGCTTAGATGCCATGGAGGAGAAGCACGATGTCGCAAAAGCCCGTTCCCCATTCTACAAACAACAGGCTCGCAGATATCAAAGCAAAGAAGTGCAGGCCAAGACTTATAATTTTGGTGAACTCGTTCTACGCTTGACGAAGAAGAAAAAGGACAAACTCAAGCCCAAGTGGGAGGGTCCCTTCATCATTGACGAAATTCTCACCGGAGGAGCGTACTGCCTGCGTAATGCATCAGACAACTGCCTATAGCCAAACCCATGGAATGCGGCCTAGCTTCGAAGATTCTATGCCTAGCATCGGACTCTTCGTTTGTCCCCCTCCTCCTCTTTTTCCATTATTTATTTTTCTCTCTTTTCATCTTTCTTTTTTTTATTTAGAGCTGTAAAGCTTTTGTACAGCTAAACCATACACATAAGACGCATACAATTCTTAATACGTATGTCAGTTATACCTGGGGGCTTCTTATACAGAAGCTTATTCTTATTATTTTCCGAGCATCAAGCTCACCACATTTGTGTTTTTTCCATGCATGTACCTTTTCTTCCCCAGTATATGCATCAATATGACTTAAGTTTTGGCCAAGCTGGGTTGCCTGGCTCCTGTGCTTATGCCCTACATTCCCATCAGTTCAGCTGGGGCATAAAGGGAGCACCACTGCGATTGTTACTGCCGATTCATCCGGTTGTGTACCTCGGACTGGGTGAAGCCGAAAGCTAGTGTTCTTAAGGGAATATTCGGTCGGCGTACTAAAGATGTTTTTACTTGTCACTTTATGAACCCCCATATATTATGTATGCTGTGTTTTTTTCAAACGCAGTTTGGACATGCACATTAATGCATGCTTACCAAGGGAAAGGAACCCTTAACGGAACTATTCTCTCTGGAAGATGTTTCTTATGATCAAAATGTAATATAACATAACTAGAGGGATACTTGTCTGATCAAGCAAGCATGACCCCTACGCCTGGCTTCCACGCGTACCCCGGTTTACATTACCGAGCGGGTATTCGGAACAATCCGCACCTTCGGGTCCAGAGGTTGAAGCAAAAAGGTCTCCCATGACAAGCGTTTTACAATTCAGATAGAGACATTAATTTTTCAACTGAAGTACATAGTCACTTAGACTCAAACACTTCTTCTTCTATGCCATCTAACAAGCTATCTAGCCTATAATCCTGTTGGGAATACTTGGCGGCAACTTGAACCTGGTCATATACCAAACTAACGGGAATTTCTTCTCCATTTGACCCTATAGGTCCGAAGCGGGCCATATGATTCAGGTCGAGCTTGGTATACCGAGTTTTCACCATTGTCCAGGCTTCTCACGCACCTTCCCGGCAGGCTAATATCCTCTATAATCGGAAGCGCCACCGCGCTCCCTTGAATAGCTGTACAAACCCCTCCATACTTCCTAGAGGAGAGTTGGATGGCCATAAGGCCTTGGCCACACTTCACATCGCCTGCCGAGCTCTCTCGTGCATTTGCAATAGCTCTTGTAGCAGGTCGCTTGACGATTCGGACACCTCCTCTTCGGGACGGCCTGTCAATATACCTACAGACATAATTATTGTCAGTTTCTTTCTTTGCCGAACTATGTAAAGGTAAGTACGAACACATACTAAATATGCCGCCTCCCAGCTTCTTATTCTCCTTCACGGAGTCAGCCAGCTGGGCCCGCGCATCTTTTAGCTCTTCGTCCAGCTTGGTGTTGGCATCTTGGAGTTTGTTTTTCTTTCCCTGACCTGTGTCAGGATACGTTCGCCTGCGGCCAGTTGCCGTTGAGCTCCTGGAACTCCCGCTTGTGCGACCTTCGCTGCCTTTGTCATAAGATTTGCACGTGTATTAACAATCCTGGTATATGATTATGTTTTCTCGATGGAGGGGAACATTACCAGACACCGCCTTCTTGGATTTCTCCAATTCGGCGGTAGCAGCAGTCAGCTAGTCCGTACACATTTTTAGCTCTTGAGACAATAGATTGTTCTTCTCTGTGAGCACCTGGTTGTATAACGATCCTTAAATTAGTTGTACCAACTGTTTCAAGTCTCGGGGGCTACTGGTATATGATTATTAGTTTTGTACAAATGTGTACTTACCCGCATATCTTTCAAATACTAGTCTGTGGCTCTTGCAAGCCCATCTTGAGCAGCTCGAATGTAAGCATCACCCGAGTTGAAGGCATTGAAGGCCTCTTCTGAAAAACCAGGGTCGTGAAGAACGGCCCACCGGCGCCGATGATTCATGGTGCTTTCCGTTTCGGAGTTTGTGACGGATACTTTATCCCACTCCTCTGCAGAGGGACAATCCGGTGTCATTTCCATGTTAGCCTAAATCCTTCCGACAGGGTCCGGAATCCGGCTCCGGGAGGCACGATCGGCAGGATCCCCGGACATAGTCCGATGAATGTTTTTCCTAATAAGACACAACAGATATTGTCATACTTTAAATGTGATGGCCATAGAGCATACTAAAAACAACCATACCTCTTTGCTAAAGGCTCGGCCGCACTTCTATTGGCTTTCCTCTTTGAAGGCCTGCCTATTGTAGGTGCCTCCTTCTTGCACGCCGCTTCAGGGGCCGTGTGGCGTGCCGGTCTCCTCCCCTTTGGAGCATAATACACTGCGGTGGGTAAGGCGTAAGAGGGAAATTCTCCCAAGGGACAAGTCTCCTAATTACTTACATGCGACGTAGGGAGGAGACCGGGATAGTCGGCAAGGATGGCCCCTTCGGTGCCGTCACAGCTCACCTAATAAAACACCCCTTCCCCAAGCTCCACGAATATATCCGGATCCACTTCAAATCCGGGATCAAGGGCCTGGTTGTGGTCCTCTGGCTATGGTGCGTGGCTGTGGATCTCCCTGGTGACTTTCCGCCATTCCTGTTGTAAATGACAGATTAATATTTATGAAAAAGATTCAGGGAGTTAATGGAGTAGAGTAGTGAGACGAAATCTCACCCAGCTGGGAGGATTGCACAGGGAAAATCCATCCCTGGGCTTAATGTGGATGAACTCCTCCTCCTCCCCATTGTATAATCCAGACAGTATTTTCGCCAAAGCAGCGTAAGTGTCCGGACCCTTCCGACCATAGCGGGTGGCATCATCTTCTCAATTGAAGTGCCACATGGGGGCGCCCTCGGTATTGGAGTGCCTAAACCCCTCGCATTATGGATATCGCCATAACTTTGACTATTGACAATCAGGATTGAGCAAGTGTCTTTATCTTGCTCATCCGTTGGTGGACTTCCATGCTATCTTCCTCCCTAGGGCTCCGAGGACGGCAGTTGAGGCGTTTCTTCAATGGATTATTTGAATATTCGGGAAGACCCCTCCGGATTGGGTCAGGAAGGGAGACGTCTTCAATACAGAACCATTCGGAAGGCCATTCTTCAGATGCCTTCTTCGGTGTGCTGGATAGGTATCCGGTCCCGGCGATGCACCATATCTCGGCTCCGCCCACTTGGAATATGGATCCCTCTTGATTACGAGGGACGAGGCAAAACAACTTCTTCCATAACTCAATATGAGCCTCACAACCCAGAAATAGCTCACAGAGAGCAACATAACCCGCAATGTGCAGGATGGCGGCAGGTGTGAAGTTATGCAGTTGGAGGCCATAGTACTCCAGAAGCCTTCTGAGGAACGGATGGATTGGAAATCCGATGCCTCTCAACAAATAGGGAACAAAACATACCCGTCCCCCCTAGATGGGTTGCGGAACTTCTCCGCCTGCTCCCCACTGTCGAAGGAAGCCAATCCGGCTCGTACGGGGACTAGATCTGTGGGAGGAAGGAATCCCTGGGTCTGCATCTTCACCAGTTGGCCGTGGGATATAGAACACTTTTCCCAATCACCCTGCTTGGGGCCGTGACGGCGCGAGGAGGAGCTGCGAGCGCTAGCCATGTTGGGGTGGTTTCTGTGGGCAAGCCCCGAGTATTCCTCGTTTGGGGGAGATGGTGTGGATTAGATCTGAAGATCCCCGTTTCTTTAAATAGACAACTTTCTCATGGTGATGGTGGCAAGTGTAAAAATGCCCCGTCCTCTCGCATTCGCTCAACACGTGGAAACTGGAGTCATGAAGGTGCAGAAGTCGAGGAGCGCGTCATTAAATGAAAAGCCGTACACTACTATTTAAGTTAGGTACTTTGAAGTATCTGGAGAAGGAACCCGCCTTGCAATGCTGAAGACAATTTGCGCGCCGGACTCATCGTCATTGAAGCTTGGTTCGGGGGCTACTGCGGGAGTCCTGGACTAAGGGGTCCCACTCGTGGATGCCTCCAAGTCAACTCGTGGTTCACCTTGGCGTGAGGTTGAGGCTTCCACTTGGACAGACGAGGTACTCTCATTCACCTCCACTTGGTGAATCTTGCCGATAGACAAGTCTTGGATTGCTTCCGAAGGATCTTTTTCACCTACATCAATTGGCAATTGCTCTACTTGCGAGCCGTTAGATTCATCAAATTTCACATCTACCGTCTCTTCAACCTTTCGGGTGAAATTGTTGTAGACACGATAAGTGTGAGAGTTTGAGCCATAACCGAGTAGGAAACCTTCCTTAGACTTAGGAGCAAATTTTGAACAATGATGCTTGTCAAGAATGTAATATTTTGAGCCGAATACCCGAAAGTATCCAACTTGGGGTTTGTTACTGGTGAGGAGCTCATATGCCATTTTGCCGAGTAGCTTCTGAAGATATAGAGGATTCATTGCATGACAAGCCATCTCAACCGCTTCCGCCCAAAAGTGTTTTGGCGTCTTGTACTCATCAAGCATCATTCTTGCCATTTCGATGAGCGTCCGGTTCTTCCTCTCAAAAACTCCATTTTGTTGAGGTTTGTACGTAACCGAGAACTCTTGTGAGATCCCTTCTTCATCAAGAAAGGAGTCCACATTGGCGTTCTTGAAATCCGTTCCGTTGTTGCTGTGAACCTTCTTGATCTTCACTTGAAATCAGTTTTGGGCCTTCCTAGCGAAGTTTTCGAAGATCTTTTGAACCTGCAATTTATCATCGAGGAAGAACACCAACGTAAATCTTGAAAAATCATCAATGGTGACTAGTCTAAACGAGTTCCACAGAGACTTTTGAACGCGTTGGGGCCGAAGAGATCCTTGTGAAGTAGCTCGAGCGGTTTTTTCGTGGTCATAATGTTCTTCAAGGGGTGGCTTCCTCCAACCTGGTTTCCTGCTCGGCAAGCGCTGCAAAGTCTATGCTTATCAAATATGACATCTTCAACACCAAGGATATGATCACCTTTAATAAGCTTGTCAAGGTTTTGCATTCCCACATGACCTAACCGTCTACGCACAACCAGCCTTTGGAAGATTTAGCAATTAAGCAAGTTCTAGGTTGAGCCTTTTTATTGAAATCAACAATGTATAGATCACCTCTATGTATGTCGGTAAAGACCATTTTATGATTATCTCTTCGAAAAACTTGGCAGTCTACTTTAGTATAGGACATTGAAACCAAAGTCAGCTAGTCTAGATATAAAAAGTAGATTATAGCCAAGAGATTCAACGAGCATAACATTTTGTATGGAGCTGTCATTTGAGATGGCCACCTTACCGAGGCCAACCACCTTACCCTTTGAATTATCACCTAAAGTGACATACTTTCGAGGGCCGTCGTTTTCAGCAAGCTCACGAAACATATCTTTATCTCCGGTCATCTAATTGGTACATCCACTATGAAGGACCCATTCCTTTCCTCCAGCCATGTAGCCGCGAAGGTTAGCCATAAGACCAAAGTGTCTCATAGACTCTTCAAGATCAAAGTCATTTTCATCATCCTCATCATAGTATCCATGTTCAACATCATCTTGCAAATAATCATTTCCTAGAGAGAGTTATTCATTAGATATATTATTTTGATAATGTTCATCTCTACGAATTTTAGTAGCTTCGTAAATAATATTGCTAATGATTCCAACATCTCCTTTGGCACGCATAAGATTGGTAACCTCAAATAAACAACCTCCAAACTTAGGATCATCGGGATTCATCTTATTCAAAGAAATAGACTTGTGAAGAATCTCATCTAAGTTTTTCAAGGAATGTCTGTAAATCGTTCCTCAAGAAATCTCCATAGAGTATAAGCACAATCAAGAGTAGGAAAGTGACCAATCAAATTTCTAGGCAATCCTCTAGTGATAAGATTGATAGTTCTAAGATTGCGAATCATGTCAAGAGACTCATCATGGGTAGGATGCAAGGGATCAACAAGGGGTTCCCAAGGAGTAGTAATGTACTTGTTCAAGTGATATTCATGAAAAATTCCAAGCATCTCATTTTTTTCACTCACTAAAGAACTCTCCACCAAGCATATGCACTCTACGTCTAAGACTCCCCAACAAAGACTCATCCATCTTCCTCCAATGGCAATTAAACCAAAGCAATGGAGACTAAAGCTCTGATACCAATTGAATGGATCGAGAAGAGGTGTCTAGAGGGGGCGTGATTAGACCCTTAATGAACAATGTTGGCAGTTTTTAAGTTTTTCAAGTTGAGGTGGTATATTAACACAATTTAAGGCATACACAATACAATTCGAGTATATAAGCAGAGGAATGTAAAGCATGCAACTTGCAAGAAAGTAAAGGGACGGTATTGGACACACAGAGATTTTTTGCGTGGTTCCGATAGGTGGTGCTATCGTACATCCACGTTGATCGAGACTTCAATCCATGGAGGGTAACGACTGCGTGAGTCCACGAAGGGCTCCACCCATGAAGGGTCCACGAAGAAGATACCTTGTCTATCCCATCATGTCCATCGCCCACGAAGAATTTGCCTCACTAGGGTAGATGTTCACGAAGTAGGCGATCTCCTTGCCATTACAAACTCCTTTGTTAGACTCCACAATCTTGACGGAGGCTCCCAAGTGACACCCAACCAATCTAGGAGACACCACTCTCCAAAAGGTAATAGATGGTGTGTTGTTGATGAACTCCTTGTCCTTGTGCTTCAAATGATAGTCTCCCCAACACTCACCTCTCTCTCACTAATTTGGCTATGGTGGAAAGTTGATTTGAGTGGAAAGCAACTTCGGGAAGGCTAGAGATCAACATTCATATGGTAGGATTGGAATATCTTGGCCTCAACACATGAGTAGGTGATTCTCTCTCAGAAAATGAGAAGTGGAACTGTAGGTTTGTTCTGATGGCTCTCTCCATGAATGAAGAGTGGGTGGAGGGGTATATATAGCCTCCACACAAAATCAAGCCGTTACACACGGATTCCCAAACTCAGTGGAACCGACTCAACAAACTCGGTCTGACCGATCTAGGTAAAAATGTGAATGTTTGGATTTTTGGTGGGACTGATATAGTCATCTCGGTGAGACCAATGTGCAGGGGTTAGGGTAAAACCTCAACTCGGTTTGACCGATTACTAAAACTCGGTGAGACCGATTTTGCTAATAAGTAAACCAAGGATTAGTCAAGCAAACTCGGTGGGACCAACTGCACCAACTCGGTTACACTGACGAGATCACAGAGAGATTGCAAGCCCATCTCAGTGAGACCGAGATCCCATCGGTGAGATTGAAGTGACTAGGGTTTGGCAGTGGCTGAATAAGATGAAACTCGGTGGCGCCGGATAGATCAAGTCGCTGGGGCCGAGTTTGACATTTGGGTTTAGGACATATGTGGATCTGAGAAAGTGGTTGAGGGTTTTGGAGCATATCACTAAGAAGTTTGAGCAAGGAAGTCATTAAGCAACTCCTCATCCCCTTTTCATAGTATTGGCTTTCCTATGGACTCAATGTGATCTTGGATCGCTAAATTGGAAAATGTAGAGTCTTGAGCTTTTGCCAATATTTGTCCATAGCATCTTGAAGGGGTTCCACATCCTCTTGTCCATGTCCATGCCACTCCAATGTTGACTTATCTGAAATGCACTAGGTAGAAGTATTAGTCCAACAAGAGATATGTTGTCATGAATTACCGAAATCACCCAGGGAGCACTTGTTTCTCTCAATATCCCCATTTTTGGTAATTGAGACAACATACATCAAAGCTTTAGATAAATATATAAGGAAATAGCAAGTAAAGCTTAGGAAAGACATGATAGATGCATTGGCTCCCCCTACATGTATGCAATCATGTGATGATAGATCATAAGAGTATGAGAATGCATCATAGCAAATGATATAGATAATGGAAATATTGAAGCCGACTACTCCGTTGGCCATCAGCTCGCACATTCAAGCCAGAAATACTAGAGAAGTATGATGGAATATTGAACCCGGCAGAGTTTTTGAGCATATACACCATCGCTATTCAAGCTGCCGGGGGAAGAGATGAGAAGGTGTTTGCCAACTACTTCCCTTTGGCGCTCAAGCCAAATGTGAGGTCTTGGCTGATGCACCTTCTAGAGAACTCCATCTCGACCAGGGCTGACCTGGGCCATGAGTTTGTTGGCGCCTTCATGGGCAGCCATCAAGAACCTGGGTGGCCAGCGACTTGTAGCTCCTCCCGCAGAAGGAAGGAGAAAGCCTGCAGAAGTACATGCAGAGGTTTAGTCAAGTGGACAGGAACATTCCAGACATCCACCCGACAGCTCTGATAGCTGTATTCCAGTCCAACATGCGCAACCGCAGGATATGTTCCAAAATGAACGTGTGGTTGCCCAAGACTGTGATTGAGTTTTACACTCTGGTGGATAAGTGTGCCCACATTGAAGACGGGAGGCGGCTCCTTGGTGAAGAGGATGGCGTCGTTGTTGACTCAGAGGATGACGACGACACCACCAACCAGAAGAAGAAGAACAACAACAAGCGCAACAAGAACGCAAGGATAAAGCCGTGATGACCACTGAAGGATCGAGCACACCTAGTATTGACTAGAAGGCCAAGACCGAGGCCCCCGGCAAGGAAGCTGCCGCATGCACTAATTGCTGGTAAGCCGCGGCTACCGAAAAAGCTGGGAAGGGTGATGGGCCGTACTGCAAGATCCATCAGACCAAAGTCCATGATCTTCAGGAGTGTCATCAGGTTGAGCAACTCGTCAAGAAGCAGAGGGCTGAGTACAAGAAGCGTGGTAAGGAGAAAGACCAATGAGGGAGTCCTAGACGAAAGGGTCCTCGGGCGTCCAGTCTATTCGCTATGGACCGGACTGATGGGCCATGAAGATAAAGGCAGAAGACCATCCCTCGTGTCCGGGTAGGACTCTTATATGCGTGGACGGCAAGATTGGTGTCCGGATATACTATTTCCTTTCCCTGCGAACAAACTCTGTACAACCCTAGGACCCTCTGGGGTCTATATAAACCGGAGGGTTTACTCTGTAGGGATAATCATAATATCCATAGGCTAGACAAGCTAGGGTTTAGCCATTACGATCCCAAGGTAGATCAACTCTTGTAACCCCTATATTCAGCGAATACAATGAAGCAGGACATAGGGTTTTACCTCCTTTAAGAGGGCCCAAACCTGGGTAAACATTATGTCCCATTGTCCATTGTTACCAGTGATCCTTAGACACACAGCTTGGGCTCCTCTACCCGAGATCTACCGGTTTTGACACCGACATTGGTGCTTTCATTGAGAGCTCCATTGTGTCGTCAACAGAGGGATCAATGGCGCGCCTCGTCATCAACAATGATGCTGTGTCCGAGGAGACCTTTATCCCTAGACAGGTCTTTGTGTTCGGTGGCTTCACGCTATGTGCCGACTCGACTGGCCACCTTGAGCAGTTCAACAGCTATGCCCCCAGTCACTAGATCAGGTTTGGAAACCTGAACTACGTGGCCGATATCCGAGGAGACCTGATCTTCCAGGGCTCCACGGCCTGGGCTGCCGCTCTCCACCCTCATGAAGAAGGTCCTCTGGATCCACTATCATACCCCATCCAGGGGTCGATGCTCACACCTGCCTTGGCCCTAGATCCGGGGAAGATCGTATTGTCCGAAGACGGGAGGATCGACCCTGTTGGACTCTCTCCTGTCATGGAGTTCCCAAACGGAGACCCAGATGCGATCACGCCGTTGGTGAACCCGGAGTCAAACAAGACTCTCCCAGTCACCGGGGAGACGGACTCGCCTCTGGACGATAACTCTAAACTATTGAGGTCCGTGTCCATTGGGCTTGATCAAGTGTCTATCACCAAGCCTGGCCCTGCAGATCCGCAGAAATCTATACAACTTTCGCTCTTAGACGAAGCACTAGGCTTAATACAATCTCTCGCCATCATGGAAGCTTTACCTCCGAACTACATCCAACTCAGGCTGGGGGCTGAGAGCGGCGAATTTTACACTCCACCCACCACCCACTTAATAGCCAATGTCGGGGATTTAACCGACATGCTAGACTACGCCTCCGAAGACATCGATGGCATGGACGATGATGTCAATGCCAAACCAGGTCAAAACCCGCCTATTACTGGGTGTTGGACGGCCACTTCTACATACATTGTATACATGGTGGACACGCCTGAGAAGAAGGACGACAATGATACTCATGATCCAGGCAAGGACAAGCCCGTCGATGAACCATCAAAGCGCCGAAGTCAGCGGCGCCGCTCATGATCGCGTTGGGTGAAGGATAGCAATACCGGCACCGGAGATAATGACACTCCGGATAAAGCCGAAGACCCCGACCACCATGTCGAACCTACGTCCGAACAGTATGAGAGGGGGGGGGGGGACAATACAGCCCCGAACGCGCTGATCACGAAGATTCGGAAGACAATAACTACTTACCTGCCTTCGAAGAGGATGTGAGCCTCGGTGATGAATATTTTATCATCCCAGAGGAAGCCCTCGAACAAGAAAGCTTCAAGCGAAAGCTCATTGCCACCACGCGGAGCCTGAAAAAGAAACAACAGCAACTTCAAGTTCAACAGGACATGCTCAACAACAGATGGACCAAGGTCCTAGCCGCTGAAGAATAAGGCCTTGAGCGACCAGTAAAGAGTTACCCAAAGTGCAAGCTGCTGCCACAATTCGACGATGAAGCCCTCGATCCAATACCATCAAAATACAATTATGCTGATCAACCATACCGACCACCACGTGGACGGGACAAAATGGCTCATCACGCCAAACATCAGCACGCACCCGCTCGCTGTAGAGGCTAGCAGACAGCGGCTCCAAACTACACATACGACTTACGTCAGGTCCTGGCCAATAAAGTCGGCCAGACAAGATCAATCTATTGATCCAGAGGATGTGCTCCGGCACGAGATGACGGCCACCAAACCTGGCGCAATGATCATAATCAAGTTCGGGGCCAGCACCGAACACAGATGTCATCTGAACTCCGTTGTGATGTCGCCCGATATAGTGGTTTCGCACACCCTATGTGCTTTACTGATGAAGTAATGCAGCACCAATTTCTAGAAGGGTTTCGCCCGATATAGGATTTTCTTCTCCACATTCACATGGCTCGCGGAGATGATATCCACGCCATCAAATACCTTCCCCTGAAGTTGAAGGGACTAGCACGACACTGGTTAAAAAGCCTCCCAGAGAACTCCATTGGGAGCTAGGAAGATTTAGAAGATGCTTTCCGAGCCAACTTTAAGGGCACTTATGTCCGGCCACCGGATGCTGATGACCTAAGTCACGTAGTCCAGCAGCCCGGTAGCTCGCAAACTTTGGAATCGCTTCCTCATTAAAAAGAACCAAATCATGGACTGTCCAGACGCCAAAGCCTTAGCAGACTTCAAACACAGCGTCCGTAAGGAATGGCTTGCCAAACACCTCGGACAGGAAAAGTCGAAAACCATGGCAGCTCATACAACACTTATGACCCGCTTCTGTGCGGGCGAAGATAACTGACTAGCTCGTAGAAGCAAAAGTTCCAGTGACCCCGGCACTTCTGAGGCCAGGGACGGCAATGGTAGACCACGCCACAATAAAAACAAGCGACAGAACTATAAGAACGACACAGAAGATACGACAGTCAACGCCGGATTCAGTGGTTCCAAACTCGGTAAGCCGAAGAAACCTTTCAAGGGAAACAGAGACGTTCCATCCAATTTGGACAAAATCCTCGAGATGCCTTGTTAGATTCATGGCACCCCCGACAAGCCTGCCAATCACACCAATAGAAATTGCCGGGTCTTCAAACAGGCCGGTAAGTTAAATACCAAACATAAGGCGAAAGGACCTCCAAGCAAGCACGATGATGAGCCCCGTCAGCCGAATAGCAGGGGTCAGAAGCAGTCCCCCCCCCCCGAGGTGAAAACGGTGAACATGATTTATGTCACCCACATCCCCAAGAGGGAGCGTAATCGCGCACTAAGTGATGTCTACGTCGTAGAGCCTGTCGCCCCAAAATTCAACCCATGGTCGCCTTGTCCGATCACCTTTGATCGTAGGGATCACCTAACTAGTATCCGTTACAGAGGTTCGGCAGCCCTGGTACTCGATCCTATCATCGATGGATACCATCTCACTAGAGTCCTTATGGCCGGCGACAACTGTCTTAACTTGATCTATCAAGACACTGTCCGTAAAATGGGTATCAACCCGTCAAGAATCAAGCCTAGTAACACTACCTTTAAAGGAGTGATACCCGATGTGGAGGCCCACTGCACGGGCTCCTTAACACTGGAAGTAGTATTCGGCTCTCCAGACAACTTCCAAACTGAAGAATTGATCTTTGATGTCGTCCCTTTTCGTAGTGATTATCATGCATTGCTCGGACGAACTACTTTCGCCCGCTTTAATGTAGTCCTGCACTATGCCTATTTGAAGCTCAAAATGCCCGAACCACGTGGTGTCATTATAGTCAATGGAAATATGGAGCACTCCTCCATACTAAAGAGCACACCTCGGCCCTAGTAGGTGAGGTTCATATCGGCCTCATCTAGCTGAACAATTCATCGGTGTTCAAGACTAATGACATCGCTAAACGAGTCCGGTCCGCATCAATGCGATAGAACGATGGATCCAGACGTCGAATAGCAGTTCAGCCTCCGCCGACTGCCCCATAAGGTTGCGGTATACGTACCGCATGTACATAACTATGCACTTGAAATACCTTGGGCAAGATCGAAGGCACACTGCGGAAAAAGTCCATAGTATGGCTTGACCCAATCCGGACCTTACAATTTTTTTCTCGCTGCAAGTTCATTAGAAAACCTACCAGCTGTAGGGTTGCATAAGGACTCCTTCCCTGGCCCCTCTTTCTCTTTTTTGTATACAACCACCTAATCTTCCTCTTAAAGGATTCACTACCCTGGAGAAACGGTGCAGACGTGCGGCAGGGCACCACCGGGATCTTCAAAACACTATTTTTAGGCCATGTGTAAATCTTTCCCTTATGTAAACTTTTGGCATGTAACATGACCACTATATTCATGGCATTATCTTTTGAAACACGTCTTGACGTATTAATCAGGGTATAAAGGAAGCAACTGATCACTACTTTTTCGGTACTTATGTTATATTACCATCTGTATTCCCTCCCTACTTCAGGCTGCCGCACGTGCCTCGATCCGGCCTTAAGGTCAGGGGCTGTATTTGGCCTTGCACATTCTAAAGTCCGAACACCTATAGGGAGCTCCTCGGCGTCCCGGATATTGCATTATATGCATCGGCTTCAAATCATGTCTTTGGTGCATAGTTGGGTTGCCTGGATGCTATGCTTACCACCTTACGTTCCGTCTGTTCGGCTAAGGTAGTAAAGGGAGAACTACTGCGATTCTATTTCTGGTTTGTCCGGTTGAGTACCTCAGTAGTCAAAGCCGAAAACTGACAATCATGATAAGCGAGAGCTGGTCAGTGATCCCGTGACTTAGTGTTATACTACAAATCATTAGTGATTCTCGCCTTGTCATATGAGGGGCTGGGCTTCGACCAGCCGCGTTGCAAAGGCACCGTAATCCAGATAGCCGCACACGCAACAGGGGCTAGTACTTAGCCCCACTGATAGAATCCTATGGCTAAGTGAAGGTAATAAAGCCGCATAGTATGATTGCCTGGTTCACCCCGCGGACACCTCCTCTATGGACCAAGACGTTTGATAAAGTGCGGTTACGCGTTATTTAGAACACCCCGGTAACATTTACATGGGGGCAGAAGCCAACGACTGGCAAAGTTTCAGAAATATAAACGGACGCACAGGAGGATAAATTAATGGAAAAAGGCGCAAGAATAAGATATTTCACAGCACGAGTTCATAACAAGGTTTTTTACAACCCAAACACATTTAATCAAACACGACGTCCTTCGAACATTGGCCCTCTACTATACGGGCTCCTTCTAGGATGTCTTCAAAGTAGCTCTCTAGCTTCCGATGATCTTTACCTTCAGGCGGACCTGCGGTGGCCACTTCGGTGGCCTTCATCTTTGCCTATTGCATCTTGACGTGGGCGAAGGCCATCCGGGACCTTCTATGCAGGCCAAACGCTATATAGCATCAATCAAAAGCCGCACATTTACAAGCCGCTTTACTAGGCCGAAGTAGCTGCTGGGAATAGGCTCGGCTAGCCAAAGTTGGAGCATTAGATCCTTCATGGCCAAGTCAACTACCCTATGCATCTCCGTTAGCTGCCTCGGCTGGTTGCTTAGAGGCGTCGGATGCTCCAGCGCAAGATACTGCGACCAAAACAGCTTCTTGGTCGAGCTCCCTTCCCGGGCTCGGAAAAAATGTGCGACATTAGTGACCCTCCTCGGAAGATCCGCAAACGCGCCTAGAGAACTCCAAACTCGGGTCAGCAAGATATACCTCTTACTTCCAAACATATTCTGCAAAAGAAAGGCCTTACCAGCCGCTATCTGCCTTGCCTGCTAGATCTCCTCATGAGCACTCTGGGACTCGATCCGGGCCTCTTTGGCATCCTGGATAGCCTTGGCAAGCTCGGACGCTTGGTCCAAAGTCTTCTGGTCCAAGGTCTCGCATTTGTGGATGGCGTCCTTCAGCTCTTCCTTGACTTTGGCCACCCGAGCTTCATGTTGGCGGCGGGCAACCTGCTCTGCGTCCAGCTCCGTAGCCGCTTTATTAGTGGCTGCCTTATTTGCCTCCGCCTCCTTCTTGGCTTGGGCAAGCTCTCCTTTGAGGGACTTGACCTCAGCTGCGCCAACTATGATCATAATCAAAAAATCCCATGAGTTAAAATACTCACTATACATATCACTTCTGATATGAAAATCAATTCCTTCTTCAAAACTTCCGCATACCTTGCGTTTCCTCGAACCGCTTGTTAATGCAATCAAGCTCCTCATCAACCACTTGAAGCTTCCGATTGTGCTCGGAAACCTCTACGGCATGGGCGCTAGCCGCCAACATGGATGCATGTTACACAATTTGGACAGTATATTATCGCCCGAATTATCATGGGGATCCTCTGTCCGGATTTTTCTAATCCAGACAGTCTCAGGGCTACTATCTATACATAGGTATATCCTTTCATATGAAAAGTTTTTAGAGCATTACGTAGCATACCTCAAAGCCAGATAGTAGGCTGCAAAAGGCTTCTTCTAGTCTGCTTTTTGTAGACTAAACCTTTTCCATAACCGCACCCATAAGGGTGAGGTGCTCCTCCATGACACAAGCACTTTGTAGTACTTCCTCCAGAGCATGAGCCGCCTCTGGATTAATGGAGGCCGCTGATGGAGCTGTTGCTCCTCCCCCCTCTCTTGAAGGGGGTTGCGTATCCAATCCCGGAGCCACGTTGGTCTCCGGAATGGTGTTCAGCAGGGACCCGAATTGATGGGGCTCCCCACCGTTAGTTGTCATGGGGGTCGCCTCCCCCAGGTCTTCGGTGACCGATGTATTTGTTGGAAATATGCCCTAGAGGCAATAATAAAAGGATTATTATTATATTTCCTTGTTCATGATAATTGTCTTTTATTCATGCTATAATTGTATTATCCGGAAATCGTAATACACATGTGAATACATAGACCACAATACGTCCCTAGTAAGCCTCTAGTTGACTAGCTCGTTGGTCAACAGATAGTCATGGTTTCCTGACTATGGACATTGGATGTCGTTGACAACGGGATCACATCATTAGGAGAATGATGTGATGGACAAGACCCAATCCTAAGCATAGCACAAGATCGTGTAGTTCGTTTTGCTAGAGCTTTTCCAATGTCAAGTATCTCTTCCTTAGACCATGAGATCATGTAACTCCCGGATACCGTAGGAGTGCTTTGGGTGTACCAAACGTCACAACGTAACTGGGTGACTATAAAGGTGCACTACAGGTATCTCCGAAAGTGTCTGTTGGGTTGACACAGATCAAGACTGGGATTTGTCACTCCGTGTGACGGAGAGGTATCACTAGGCCCACTCGGTAGTGCATCATCATAATGAGCTCAAAGTGACCAAGTGTCTGGTCACGGGATCATGCATTACGGTACGAGTAAAGTGACTTGCCGGTAACGAGACTAAACGAGGTATTGGGATACCGACGATCGAGTCTCGGGCAAGTAACATACCGTCTGACAAAGGGAATAGTATACGGGGTTGCTTGAACCCTCGACATCGTGGTTCATCCAATGAGATCATCGAGGAATATGTGGGATCCAACATGGGTATCCAGATCCCGCTGTTGGTTATTGACCGGAGAGCCGTCTCGGTCATGTCTGCATGTCTCCCGAACCCGTAGGGTCTACACACTTAAGGTTCGGTGACGCTAGGGTTGTATAAATATGAGTATGCAGCAAACTGAATGTTGTTCGGAGTTCCGGATGAGATCCCGGACGTCACGAGGAGTTTCGGAATGGTCCGGAGGTAAAGAATTATATATAGGAAGTGCTATTTCGGCCATAGGGAAAGTTTCGGGGTCACCCGGTATTGTACCGGGACCACCAGAAGGGTCCCGGGGGTCCACCTGGTGGGGCCACCTATCCCAGAGGGCCCCGTGGGCTGAAGTGGGAGGGGAACCAGCCCCTAGTGGGCTGGTGCGCCCCCCCTTGGGCCCCCCCTGCGCCTAGGGTTGGAAACCCTAGGTGGGGGGGCACCACTTGCCTTGGGGGGCACTCCACCCCCCTGGCCACCGCCCCCTTGGGAGATTGCATCTCCCAGGGCCGGCGCCCCCCCTGGGGGCCTATATAAAGGAGGGCAGGGGGAAGGGCAGCCGCACCCTAGTGTCTTGGCGCCTCCCTCCCCTGCTACACCTCGTCCTCCTCCCGCAGCAGCTTGGCGAAGCCCTGCCGGAGTTCTGCTGCATCCACCACCACACCGTCGTGCTGCTGGATCATCATCAACCTCTCCTTCCCCCTTTCTGGATCAAGAAGGAGGAGATGTCACGCTGACCATACGTGTGTTGAACGCGGAGGTGCCATCCGTTGGGCGCTAGGATCTCCGGTGATAGGATCACGACGAGAACGACTACTTCAACCCCGTTCTTTGGAACGCTTCCGCTCGCGATCTACAAAGTGTTATGTAGATGCATCTCTCCCATGACTCGTTGCTTAGATGATCTCATAGATGGATCTTGGTGAAATCGTAGGAAAAGTTTATTTTCTGCAACGTTCCCCAACAGTATTGAACTTTGGCGCCTTCTCGACGGCCTTGTCCGCCCCTCCTCGACCAGGAGAAGTCCTTCGGGTCAACACTTCGGTGTTCTCGACGGCAGTAGGTGAGGGGGCTCTCGGCAGCGTGTCACTCTCCTCTTGCATGGGTGGCAGGGAGTTCCCCTCCGATAAGGGAGTGTGCGGAATCTCACAGGAAGGGCTGAAAGGCACACAAACAATACAACTCACATAACAGAGGCAGGTGAACTGAAGACGAATAGTAAGATTGTTAATACTTACGATTAGGCTAGGCGCTTTATCCTGGGAGGTGTCTTGGGGACGTGTTTGGACTCTGGATCCGAACTTTCCAAGAGGGTTATCTTCCCTTTCTTCAGCACCTCCCCCTCTGGGTCTTTGGAGGCAGTCCTTTTCTTCCTCCTCCGCTTGCGGGGGGAGTCGCGTTCCATGTCCTCTTCCTCCTCCTCCTCTTCTTCCTCGTCTCCCTCATGGGAGGAGAGGATTTCGGTGTCTCCAGACACAGTGTCCAAAGGACCTATGCAGCAGGGGCCGCCCTTGGCTTCCTTTCCCTTCTGCTCCGGCGGGTGAGAGGGCGCCAGGACCAGGATCTCCATTAGCTGGGGAGTGGCTGGGTCCTCCAACAGTGGAGTCGGACAGTCGATCCACTCCGCCTTTGCTGTCCTACCTTGTGCGGAAGGCAGCTATTAATTAAAACATCAACCAAATAAGTATTCGGAAAAACTAATGCTTACCTCGGAGGTTGGATTCTCGATGTCGAGTCGAATGTCCTCGGTCTTCATTGGCCAGCTCTTTTGGGCCTTGAGGAGTAGCTTCCACATTTCTTTGTGTGTGGTGCCGAAGAAGCACTTCAAGGTCCAAGACCCCTCTGAATTGAACTCCCACATGGGGGAGGCCCGGCGTTGGCATGAAAGGACGTGACGGAATATCGTCACTTGGACCACGTTCGCGTGGACAATATTTGTACCCAACACGTTGGTGATGTGTTTCTACAACATCTTCACCTACATCTGGAACCCCCAATCAAGGCCCTTGGCGGTCCACAAGGTGAGTCTCGTAGGGGTTTCAGACCTGAACTCGGGTATGGCCAACCAGTTGGCACGGTGGGGTTCTGTGATGTAGAACCACTCCTGCTGCCACACCTTGTCAGTCTCAAAGAATGCCCCTTCAGGCCATGTGGCGTTGGGCAGCTTGCTTACCATGGCCCTGTCGCAGTCCGCGTCCTGTCCGTCGATCACCTTCGCCTTCAGATTGAAAACCTTGAGCCATAAGCCAAAGTGTGGCGGGATGCGGAGCGGAGCCTCGTACACGACGATAAATGTAGATATGTGGAGGAAGGAATCCGAGGCTAGATCATGGAAATCTAGCGCGTAGTAGAACTTAAGGGCTCGAACAAAAGGGTGGAGAGGAAACCCTAGCCCTCTAAGGAAGTGAGGGATGAATACGACCCTCTCGCCGGGCCCTGGAGTGGGGATGACCCGGTCCTTGTCAGGGAGGCTATGCACAATATCCGCAGACAGATAGCCCGCACTCTGGAGATCCTTCACATCCATCTCGGTGACGGAGGAGGCCTCCCACTTGCCCTTGGAGACGGACCCGACCATGGCTGGGGAGGGTGGTGGCGGTGGGAAAGATCGTATCTTTATTGAGCACTAGATCTTGGGGATTGGAAGAAAGAGGCTAGAGGAAGGCATGGGGTAGAAAGGAGAAATCTTTCTCCTCTTATAGACGGCAAAAGTGCCAACTGTCCCTCTCTTAAGCCTTAAACCTTTCCTATTCCCAATGAGATGGTGCATGAGGTGTGGTTGGGTTACCCAAATCCCATTGATGAGAATCCCGTAATAAGCGGGCATGATCTCTGTTTTCATTACATGTGTCAATGGAGGCTCGACCTTGAAACACGAAACAGGACGTGTGAAAACGATTCAAAATGCTGAAGAGTCAAGTGTGACGCCTTGCCGAAAAAAGTTATCCGGACACAATTCTTTTATAAGGGAAGCTGACGTACGATATTCAAGAGAAGGAACCCGCCTTGGAATGCCGAAGACAATCCGCGTGTCGAACACATCGTCATTGAAGACTCGTTCAGGGGATACTGAGGGAGTCCTGGACTAAGGGGTCCTCCAGCGTCTGGTCTATTTGATATGGGCCGGACTGATGGGCCATAAAATAAAGGCAGAAGACTATCCCTCGTGTCCGGGTAGGACTCCTATATGCGTGAACTGCAAGACCGGTGTCCGGATATGCTATTTCCTTTCCCTGTGAACCGACTCTGTACAACCCTAGGCCCCTCTGGTGTCTATACAAACCAGAGGGTTTAGTCCATATGGACAATCATAATATTCATAGGCTAGACAAGCTAGTGTTTAGCCATTACAATCTCGAGGTAGATCAACTCTTGTAACCCCTATATTCATCGAAGACAATCATGCAGGACATAGGGTAAAGGGCCCGAACTTGGGTAAACATTGTGTCCAATTGTCCATTGTTACCGTTGATCCTTTGATGCATAGCTTGGGCCCCCCCAGCTGAGATCCGGTAGTTTTGACAACGACAATCAACCCCGGCTGGAGTCGTCCTAAGGGGAAGATCACACTGCCGGTGACATTCGGGGGGGGGGGGGTTAAACTACCAGACCGAGAAGATCGTGTTTGACATGGTTGACCTCCCCCCTCCGTACAATGAAATCCTTGGTCGCCCAGCCCTGGCCAAATTCATGGCGGCATCCCACTATGCCAAAAACACTCTGAAGATGCCGGGGCCAATGGGTGTCATTTCCCTTTGATCGGACAAGAAAGACGCAATCATATGTGTGGACAAGATGTACTGGTCAGCAGTCGATGTAGAGTCCGCGGAAGCTGCTGCTCTCACCAAGGAAAGCAAGAAAAAGATGAAAGCTAGTAAGGACGACAGCGAGGAATCCGGGAAGCGCACCTCTTCGGAGTGCGATGCTCCTTTTGATGACTTGCCGGAGAGTACCAATACCAGAAGATCTAAGGCTGCTACACCCGCTATAAAAGGAGGTCCAGGCAGGGCTGGCTGGCATTGATGGTACATTTACTATCAATGCCACCCTCAACGACTAAAAGGAAAGCGCGTGCATTTCCTTCCTCCAGGCTAATGTTGATGTGTTTTCTTGGCAACCATCTGACATCCCCGATGTTCCCAAGGTGGTAATAGAGCACCACCTTGTTGTCTGCCCACATGCCCGACCTGTCAAGCAGAAGGTCCGGAAGCAAGCTTTGGAGTGGTAGCAATTTATTTCCGAAGAGATCAAAACACTTGAGGCAGCTGGTTCGGTCAGAGGAGTATTGAATCCAACATGGTTAGCGAATCCAGTGGTGGTGCACAAGGCAAACATGAAATGGAGGCTTTGCATAGATTTCATAGATCTAAATAAAGCATGCCCAAAGGACCCTTTCCCCTTGTAGCATCGACTAGATTGTGGATTCCACCTACGGGTGTGACCTACTTTCCTTTCTGGATGCATACTCCGGGTACCACAAGATCTTCATGTCCAAGGAAGACGAAGAGAAGGCCGCATTCATAACCCCATGTGGCACGTACTGCTTTGTGCGGATGCCCTTCGGGTTGAAAAGCACTGGATCCACTTTTGCAAGGGTAGTACAGATTGACTTTGACTCCTAGCTGCACAGAAATATTGAAGCGTACATGGATGATATGGTGGTCAAAACCAAGGACATAATGACTCTCATTCGGGATTTTGAAGAGACCTTTGCAAATCTGCGCATGATCAACTTGAAGCTGAACCCGAAGAAGTGTGTGTTCGGCGTTCGTTCTGGCAAGCTACTTGGCTTCTTCGTGTCCCATCAGGGGATAGAGACCAACCCCTGACGAAGAAGTACTGGAGACAGTCATTCCCAACAAGGAAGCACTCCAAGAATGAATTATGTACTTTGATGGTGCCTTCTCCCTACAAGGTGTAGGAGCTGGCGTGCTTCTCGTTGCTCCCACTAGGGACCACCTTAAGTACGTCGTTCAAATGCATTTCCCCCGGGAGAAGGCTACCAACAATACTGCAGAGCATGAAGGGCCCCTTGCCGGGCTCAGGATTGCAACAGAACTAGGAATCAAGAAGCTGATCATCCGTGGAGATTCACAACTTGTGGTGAGACAAGTAAACAAGGATTACCAAAGCCCATTGATGGAGACATACATCGAGGAAGTGAGAAAGTTGTAGGAGCACTTTGACGTATTGCAAACAGAGCACGTGCCACATGCGGAAAACAACATTGCTGACCATTTGTCAAAGTGCGTTGTGCAAAAACTGCCGGTGGAACCACAGACTTTTGTTCTCCATCCGACTCAGCCCTCTGTGTCCTCGGCAACAATGACCAGAAAGAGGAGGAAACAGGACTCCTACAAGCCTGTCCCGGTAGAGCTTCCTGAAGGCCCCGTCAGAGAGCTTGGCGGGAACAACTCCCCTTCAATCAATGAGCTGCACCCTCCCACCAAACTACCAATCCTTGCGGTTAAGGGATGCCCTCCTGTGAATGAGGAGGTGCGCTGGTCCTCGTTGTCAAGCCTCAGGCTCCAAGTTGGGCATGACACATCATTTGTTTCCTGCAAACATGAGAACTTCCTGAAGGGCAAGAAGAAGTTGAAAAAGTAGCCCAGAGGGCCAGTATGTATCAGTTCGTTGACGATACGCTATACAGAAGAAGGCCCAACAATGTGAAGCTCAAATGCACTTGTCGGGAAGAAGGAAACAAACCGCTGGCAAAGATGCACAAGGGTATGTGTGGCTCCCACATCGAATCAAGGGCCGTGGTTGGAAAATCTTTTCGGCAAGGTTTCTACTGGCCCACAGCCCTCCAAGATGCAATCAAGCTAGCCACCAAGTGTGAAGCCTACCAGCTCCACTCCAAGAATATCCATCAGCCTGCTCAATCTCCACAAGCAATCCCTTTGTCATGGCCATTTTCCGTTTGGGGGATCGACATCTTGGGCCCCTTCCCCCGTGCTATTGGGGGCTTTGAATTCTTGTTCGTCGCAATCGACATGTTTACAAAGTGGAAGGAAGTAGAGCCCATGAGAAAGGTGGCCGCACAGTCAGCTATCAAGTTCTTGAAAGGACTGGTGTGCCGCTTCGGGGTACCTACTCGTATCATCACCGACAATGGCACCCAATTCGCAAGCCGCACCTTCATGCAATACGTTCATGCCCTCGGAAGCAAAATCTCATTTGCCTTTGTTGCCTATCCCAGAAGCACCAGAGAAGCTGAGAGGGCAAACACTGAAGTGCTGTGAGCACTCAAGACAAGAACATTTGATAAGCTACGAAACTACGACAGGCGATGGATTGACGAGCTACCTGTGGTTCTTTGGTCCCTGTCAGGACCCCGACTCGATGTCACATCGATCTAGCCGGTAACACCTCATATCACTTTGCGGCCTCACGCACGGTATCCCCACGGGTGTCGCCTTACCTTTGCCCGGGACCGTTTGCGCCTTTTGGCTCACGTATATGATAGTGTCGCTAGCATCCATATGATAAAGAGCCCGGGCTGACATGACTAGTCGTAAACCCAAAGTGGCACAGACTTACAGGGACAGGCATCCATGACCCAGCTTCGAACGTGTCGGTCATCAGCAAGTGGGTCCGGGCTGTAGCACTGGGCTAGCAGGACTCCGGTAAACCGGGCTGTAGCGGGCTAACAGGACTCCGGTACTCAAAGCGTGACATTTCCCCGAAGGGACAGACACAGGAACGAAGAAGGACACATGCCGGCCAGCCTAAGTGTTCCAGAGCAGTAGCAAGCTACCATGGCTCAGCGGTAACACTAGGAGACATTTCCCGGTAAGAGAGGCTACTAAAGATAAACAACTAGATAGTCAGATCCCACACATACCAAGCATTTCAATCATACACACAATATGCTCGATATGTGCAAATACAACGAAGCATCACAACATGACTCTACGACACAAGTACTTTATTTAAGGCTCAGGGAGCCATACATAACATACACAAAGGTACGGGTCTCACGACCCAACATACAAGTCATACAGTCATACAAACCAGCAGCGGAAGTACATTGTCTGAGTACAGACAACTAGTAAAATAAAAGAGGCTTGGAAAGCCTAGCTATACTACGTGGTCCTTCACAAGCTCAGGGTCACCACCTGGGTCTTTAGCCTACTCGTTGATGTCAACGTCTACATAGAACCCATCAGAAGGGGTTGCAGCGTCTTCTGTAAAAATGTAGATTATAGCAACATGAGTACAAAGGTACTCAGCAAGACTTACATCAGATCCTACATACATGCATATTATCAAAAAGGGTTGGTGGAGTTATTGCAGCAAGCCAGCTTTGACTCTTGGCTAGGCTATCCTACGATACTCCAACTTGAAATGGTTTTTCGCACACGAGTCCACTACTCACCAATTCAATACACTACCGAGGATCCGCCTCCGTCTTCCTACGGAAGAGCCATCCTCGGCACTCACACTTATCTTGAGGCTTTTAACAGTTTCCATTTACTTGTCTATGAACTGTATAGGCAACCAAGTAGTCCTTTACCGCGGACGCGGCTATTCGAATAGATTATGATAACCCTGCAGGGGTGTACTTCTTCATACATGTTTCCACCACTTAGCGTCTGCACACGATATGTGCTCGGCAGACTTCAAGCGAAAGCCGACGTGGGTGTAGACCACGACCTACCTAAACACTTAAGCCTCTAGTCCAGGTTTATCGCCTATTCAGGTTCCATCCGCAGGGAGTCCGGCCGAGGTTTCCCATACGGCCCGAACGATGTGAACAGGGTTCCCGAGATACCTAACGGGTATTCGGTACACCGTGCCACGTACCTACCGCATCACAGCCCACCCCTACGGTCAGCGCTGTCCACGGCCTCCAGTAGGCTACAAACACCAGAAACTACTTGCAACTCCTGGACAGAGAGCTAGGGTGAATAAGAAGTCGAGCGGGGTCATATTTCAGGGCCCAATGCATGGTAGTAGCTGTATCTTAAATCACACATACAGATCTCAGTGCCTAAGGTCGGCTTCAATGAAACAACCCACCATGTACTCCTACATGGCCTCTCATCGATACCTTTACCAAATCGTGTTCACCACACCACTCTCATTTCCGACATAATCATTTCACTCTAGCCCATCACCCAGATGAACCAGACCTGACACGACTCTAAGCATAGCAGGCATAGCAAGGTAGGAACAACACATACATATGGCTCAATCAACTCCTACACATGCTAGTGGGTTTCATCTAGTTACTGTGGCAATGACAGGTCATGCAGAGGAAATGGGTTCAACTACCGTAGCACACAGCAGTTTGAAACGCGTTGTCTTAATGCAGTAAAAGAGAGCAGGAGCGAGAACATGGGATTGTATCGATATGATCAAATGGTTGGTTGCTTGCCTGATGGTTCGATGCACTGATACGGTTCTTCGTTAGGGTAATCACGGTACTCCTCGGAGGCAGAACCTGCCGCAAAGAACATCGATACACAACCATCACCAAACAATGTGCAACAATATGATGCATGCATGAAACATGGCAATATGAGTGTGTTGGGCTAATGCAACTAAAACCAGAAGGGTTTGAACAAATTTGAATCAAAGATTCAAATTTCAAACTCAAACATGGCCTTTTAAAGTGCTTTTCCTTGTTCTGCTTAAAACATCAATTTAACTTGTTTGATCATGCATGAAAATAGTACAGATGGATAGATTGGATTTTTCTGATCATTTTTCATATATAATTTGTCCAATTTGGAGTTACAGAATAAAAGTTATGAATTTTTGAAGTTTAAATAATATTCTGGAATTTCCTGATTTAATTAAATCCAGAAATATAATATTGCGCCAGCATGACGTCAGCATGACGTCAGTGGTCAACTGCGGCTGGCTGAGGTCAAACCTGACGTGTGGGGGCCACACGTCAGTGACAGGGGGGGTTTAACAGGTTTAAATTAATCCTAATTAGGGATTAGTGGCGCTGGGGCCCACTGGTCAGTGTCAGGGGGGTTAACTAACAGTGGTTAGCGCTAATCCTAATTAGCTACAGGGCTGGGCCCACCTGTCAGGGACTCAGGGGGTCCTGCCGTGGTCAAAGTGGGTCAAACCCACCGGCGACATGACGCCGGCGAGGCCCGAGACGGCGGCGCGATGCGGGATCGCGCTACAGGGCACGGGCGAGGCCGTGCTTGGGCTCGTTGGAGAGCCCTTGCTCCCGCGCGTCGAACGGTGGTGGTGGCCGTGCCTGGGGTGGTCTGTACCGTCGACGGCGAGCTCGTGAGCGGCGGCCGGAGTTCGGGTGCGGTCGGAATTGGCGTTGCAGGGCGTTTGGGGAGGTGTTGGTGCGTGCTGCGTGCTCCTAGTGAGGTGTGGAGCACGATAGTGTGCTCGGTTGGGCGCTACGGTGACCGTGGCCACGACGGCGACATCGCCGGCGGCGTCGAGCTTCGGAGCTCAAGGGGGCGGCAGCTACAGAAGGCTAGGGACGACGGGGCAAGGGGGAATCGAATCGGTGGCTCACCGCGGAGCTGCAGGGATGGTTAGCGGGCTCGGGGACGGCCGGAGTGCAGCGAATCGACGGCGATGACCTCCGGTGGCCGAGGAGGGGAACGGCGACGTAGGCGGCGATGCAGGGCTTCCGGAGACCCGTGGAGCGGTGGGGAGGAAGAGGGGGTCGAGGCGGAGCTCCTGAGCTAGTCGGGGGAGCGAGGGGTGGCCGGAGACGGCTGCTGTGGCGAACGGCGGCGAGGGTGGTGTTCGGCCGTGTGAGAGAGAGAGCGAGGGAGAGGAGGGAGGAACTGAGGGAGAGTGAGAGAGAGCAGGGGGGAGGCGTGGCGTCGTCCGGGGCATCGAGCGAGGAGGGGAGGGCAGGCAGGCAGCCGAGCAGGTGGCGTGGCGCGGTGGCGCGCGCGCGCGCCGGCCACACTCCCCTCCCTCTGTCGAGGACGAAGACGACAGAGGAGGGAGGCGGGCTGGGCCGCCTGCTGGCTGGGCCAGCCAGCTGGCTGGGCCGCACAGTGGAGGAGCCCAGGTAAGCTCCTCCTGTTATTTAATTTTCTGTTTTCTAATTTCTGACATTTGTTTTGATTTAAATAATATATTAAATCATTTATTTACCTTATGCCAATTTTTGCAGGAGCTAGATATATTATTCCAGAGCTGCTTTATAATTGGCATAATATTTGGACATATATTAATATATATAATTAATATATTTCCAATGCAAATATTTATGCATTAATTCCAAATGCCCAAAATAAATACCTATGAGCTCTTAAAAATATTGGTTTGATTTTTATCTCTGTCCAATATTTTCAGAGAGCATCATGAGCATTTTCTTGGACCCTTTTGGAGAAATTTTTATTTGGATCATTTGCAAAAATGATTCTGAGGGTTTCACAAATCCCCATTTCAAATTAAATGGAAAATTTAAACATGATGCACACACTCTGATGCATGACTAGCTAGGGTGTGACAACTCACCCCCACTCAAAAGAATCTCGTCCCGAGATTTGGGTTCCTCCGGGAAGAAGGCGGGATACTCAAGTCGAAGACGATCCTCCCTTTCCCAAGTTGCTTCATCCTCAGAATGGTGCGACCATTGAACTTTGAGAAACTTGATATTATGACGTCGGGTGGTACGTTCGGCCTGATCGAGGATACGAATGGGGTACTCTCGATATGTAAGATTATCTTGGAGATCAAGCGTTTCGTGGTCCACTTCACGGATAGGATCCGAGAAGCAACGCCTGAGTTGAGAAACGTGGAAGACATCGTGGACTCTGGAGAGGTGCGGAGGTAGTTCCAACTGGTAGGCAACTTCTCCTCGTTTGGCGAGAATGCGAAAAGGTCCAATGTAACGAGGAGCCAATTTGCCTTTGATACCGAAACGATGGGTTCCCTTCAGAGGGGTGACCCGAAGATAAGCCTTCTCGTCAACCTCGAAAGTCATAGCCTTATGTTTTCGGTCATATTGACTCTTTTGACGAGATTGGGCTGTTTTCAACTTTTCACGAACGATACGAACTTGTTCTTCTGCTTCCTGAATCATATCCGGGCCAAAGAATTGTCTTTCCCCGGTCTCTGACCAGTTAAGGGGTGTTCGACACCGTCGTCCATAGAGAACTTCAAAAGGGGATTTACCCAAGCTAGATTGATAGCTGTTGTTGTAAGCGAATTCGGCAAATGGAAGGCACTTCTCCCAGTCCATTCCGAATGAGATAACAGAGGCTCGAAGCATGTCTTCTAGAATTTGGTTGACGCGTTCCACTTGACCACTTGACTGAGGGTGGAAAGCGGTGCTAAAGGAGAGACGGGTTCCCATAGCATTCTGGAAACTTTCCCAAAATCGAGAGGTGAAAAGACTTCCTCGATCCGAGTTAATTTCCAAAGGAACACCATGGAGAGACACTATTCGGGAGATGTATAAGTCTGCCAGCTGACTAGCGGTTATACTCTCACGAACAGGTAAGAAATGGGCTACTTTGGAAAGACGATCGACCACGACGAAAATAGCATTATTCCCTCTCTTGGTCCTGGGAAAACCGGTAATGAAATCCATACCAATTTTATCCCATTTCCATTCAGGAATAGCTAAGGGTTGAAGGGTGCCAGCAGGCCGTTGATGCTCTGCTTTTACACGACGACAGACGTCGCAATTTGCAATATACTGAGCAATCTCTCTCTTCATCCTAGTCCACCAGAACCTCTGGCGTAGGTCCTGATACATCTTAGTACTACCGGGATGAATAGTGAGAGGAGATTCATGAGCCTCCTTAAGGATCAACTGCCGTAGATGCTGGTTCTTGGGAACCACTAGACGGTTCTCAAAGTACACAACACCATGATCATTTGTGGAGAAACAACTAGCACCTCCGCTAGCAATGTTCTCTTTGATTTTAGATATTCCCTTATCTCGCTTTTGGGCAGCAATGATTTGATCCGTAAGAGTAGGTTTTGCTACCAAGGTGGAAAGAAAACCTTGAGATACAATGTGAAGGTTAAGCTTCCGAAATTCCTCATGGAGAAGCGGTTGACTTTGTTGTAACATCAAATTGTTACAATAAGATTTACGACTTAGCGCATCAGCCATGACGTTGGCTTTCCCTGGGGTGTAGGTTATTCCTAAGTCGAAGTCTGTGATCAATTCAACCCAACGTCTTTGCCTGAGATTCAGATCCGGTTGGGTGAAGATGTACTTCAGACTTTGGTGATCAGTGAATATTTCGCAACGATTACCGAGGAGGTAATGTCGCCAGGTTTTAAGTGCATAGACTACAGCTGCAAGCTCTAGATCATGAGTAGGATAATTCTCCTCATGTGGGTGCAATTGCCGTGAAGCGTAGGCAATTACATGTCGATCTTGCATAAGGATGCAACCTAGTCCTTGTCGCGAGGCGTCGCAGTAGATAACAAAGTCCTTGGAGAAGTCTGGCGGTACCAGTACGGGAGCAGAAGTCAGGCGTCTTTTCAGTTCCTGAAAGCTGTGCTCACATTGTGGAGTCCATTCGAACTTCTTATCTTTCTTGAGGAGTTCGGTTAGAGGTTTAGCAACCTTGGAGAAGTTCTCGACAAAGCGACGACAATAGCTCGCTAAGCCCAGAAAACTCCGAACTTGCTTGACCGATTCAGGTGGAGTCCAATTAAGGACGGCTTGAACTCGCTCAGGGTTAACAGCAATACCTTTACCAGATATTACATGACCCAGATAGGTCACTTCTGATAACCAGAATTCACATTTAGAAAATTTGGCATAAAGGCGATGCTCTCGAAGTTTCTTCAACACTAGCCTTAGATGTTCGGCATGTTCTTCCTCGTTCTTGGAGTAGATGAGTATATCATCGAGGTAAACCACGACGAATTTATCCAAATACTCCATGAAGATTGAGTTCATTAACCGAGAAAAGGTGGCTGGAGCGTTGGTTAAACCGAAGGACATGACGGTGTACTCGTATTGGCCATAACGAGTAACAAAGGCCGTTTTAGGAATGTCCCCGTTTCTGATTTTGATTTGATGGTAGCCCAACCTCAAATCCATCTTGGAGAAGACTGAGGATCCAGCGAGCTGATCATACAGGTCGTTGATCCTGGGAAGCGGATATTTGTTCTTGATTGTGACCAAATTGACAGGTCGGTAATCTACAACCATCCGGTCCGTACCATCCTTCTTCTTGACGAATAGGACGGGGCAAGCCCACGGAGATGAGCTAGGTCGGATGAAACCCTTTTTCAAGGACTCATCGAGTTGTTTCTTAAGCTCGGCTAGTTCTAGCGGTGCCATCTTATAAGGTCTTCTAGCAATCGGAACGGTTCCTGGGATGAGGTCTATTACGAACTCAACATCCCTGTCAGGTGGAACACCTGGCAATTCCTCTGGAAAGACATCCGGGAAGTCACGGACTACCGGCACGTCCTCAAGGTCTGGCAAAGGGCTGGCGTTAAGAGAATATAATTGTCGCTTGGCTATTCGGGTCAAGACATTGACTATCTTCCCCGAAGGATGGGTGAGTTGAACAGTCCTAGAGAAGCAATCAATTTGGGCTTGATGAGCTGACATCCAGTCCATACCCAGAATGATATTAATATCTGAAGATTTAAGGGCTATCAAGGATGCGAGAAAAACAAGTCTATCGACTTGGATTTCATTTCCATGGCTTACTCTAGAAGTTTGCCATTTGGATCCCGGAGTTTGAATTACCATAGAGGTTGGCATATCACCGAATGCGGCGTTATGCAAACGAGCATAATTTTCAGATATAAAAGAATGAGAGGCTCCTGTATCGAAAAGAACAGATGCCGGGTGGCAATTAACAAGAAGCGTACCGAGAACGACGTTGGGATCCTCTTGAGCTTCTTCGGCAGAGATACAGTTGACATGGCCACGTGAAGCGGTGACCGGCTTGGCGTGGAATACTTTTCCTGTCGGCTTGCCACGGCCAACAGCTTTAGCAGACTGGTTGGGGTTGGTCTGGGGACACTCACGCATATAGTGACCAGATTCCCCACACTTGAAACAGGTCACGGAACTGGTACGTGGAGGAGCATTGTTGGTTGGACCCCCATAGGGCTTGGCCGGTGCAGACTGTTGAACAGGGCGAGGCGCCTGGAAAGATGGCCTCGGTGTGAACCTGGGTGGCAGGGCGGTGTTAGGTACCCACACGCGGCGCTTCTGAGGACCAGCACCGGATGAGGAACCCATATCACGGCCGTGCTTGCGTGTTGCGTCATAGTCAGTCTGACCAGTTTCAGCACTGATGGCTTTGTTGACAAGTTTCTGAAAAGATGTGCACTCATGCAGACGGAGGTCGCGGCGAAGCTCAGGACTAAGGCCCTTACGGAACCTTGCTTGCTTCTTGGCATCAGTAGACACCTCCTCAGTTGCATAACGTGCGAGATTACCAAACTCCCTGCTGTAAACATCCACAGAAAGTCGGCCTTGGGTGAAACTGCAAAATTCTTCACGTTTACGGTCCATGAGACCCTCCGGAATGTGATGTTCACGGAAAGCCTCGCTGAATTCAGCCCAAGTAGTGACATGGCCCGCTGGGCGCATAGCTCCATAATTCTCCCACCATAGACTGGCGGGGCCTTCAAGATGATATGCAGCAAAGGTGACCTTGTCAGCCTCCGCTACCAGCGCGGAACGCAGTTTGTGAGAGATACTGCGAAGCCAGTCATCAGCGTCGAGAGGCTCGACGGAGTGGTGGAACGTGGGTGGATGCAATTTGATAAAATCACTGAGTGACACCACGTTAGTCCTCTGATGGTGTGCTGTGTTCTGTTCAATACGCTCTAACAAACGGTTGGTCTCCCGCTTGTTTCTCTCAGCTTCCATCATAACCTCGGCTAGTGAAGGAGGATGAGGCAGATTTGCATCCCTGGCTTCACTGCCTTCGGCCTGCTCTTGAGAAGCAGGGTTAGCGCGCGTGTTGACCATCCTAGGTAAACAAGACAATGATTTAGTCAGAATGATAAAATTCCGACATAGGATACAGAATGTAAGGAATAACTCGAAATGCAAGATGATCATCCGTATGACATGGTAAAAACAGAAACTGCTTCTTTATTCCATCGTCATACACACCATACAGGGTTTAGTACAAGACCAAACAAAGTACTATTACGGTGAAAGAGGATTACATCTCATCGGAGGCATTCCAAGCTCCTATACATTATTTTTCTACACCTCCGGAAAGAGTACAAACTAGGTCATATCCCACGAGTCACGCGGGACGATAGACGACACAGCTAGTGCGAACTAGTGATACTACCACTAACTCAGACCGATCCGTAGTAGTCCTCGTAGAAGTCACCTCCATAGCCTGGAAGCTCAACATGATCATCCGGAAACAGACGATCTCGCGGAGCTTGTGGACCATAGGGGCTAGGATGAGGTCTTGGACCAACAGACGGTGGCCTGCGGGGACCGCGAGGTGGGGTGATGCCTCCTACATCACGCCAAACCATCACGTCTGGCAGAGCAGATCTCACAGGATAGAGATCGCGCATATCTGAATATCCAGCTTGCACCGCCGGTGCGAACCGAGTCAAAGTGGCCCAGTGGTCAGCACGGGTATTGAAGAGCTCTAACCTTAAGGCCCGATTTTCACGGTCCTTATCCTCGAGCATCTCAGCAGTGGTGCGAGTCCGTGAATCCTCCTGGGTGGGGTCAGCATAGATAGCCTGGAGATACCCTTGTGCTCCCGGAAGTGATCCTGGCATATACCGGAAATCAGAGTCCCGAAATAGACCAGATCTGACTCGCATAATGGTCATCATAGAGTAGGCGGCGTCCTGCACAGCCATCTCAATAGTAACCCCGAGTCCATAGGAGCAGTGAAGAGGCTCGGTGGATCCAGGATAAGATGGAAATATCCTGACAGTGCAGAGATACTGGCTTTGATTAAAGTCTCGGAATTGCTCTTCGACCGTGTACTCGGGATACCAGCGGTATCCAGCCTCAGTCATTACCCTGACCAACTTGGCAGTATGGCCGGGTACATCTAGGCATCGAGTCAGGCGAACCACTTGATTGAGGTCGCGAGTGGCCATCTGAAAGCACAATCATAATGCAAAGGCATTAGAATTTCTAGCAAAATTTCGGCAGCATAACAGCTGTAAATGCTCAAGAAGGATTTTGAGACATTTGACAAAGGATTTCGTACACACTCAACATCATCATATCAAAGTTCTGAAACCATTCTAACAACATAATGTGGTAGTAGAACTGAACTAGGCTTGTATCCATCAAACTTATAAGGTACTACTGATTAGTAACACGTGATCCTGATAGAGAGAACAGATCCTAATTCCTTAACCCCCGGTGGAAGAATGGACTGACTCAGATCAGAATGTCATAAGATAAAGGAGTAAAAAGAGCCTTACGTTCCAACCCACAAACAATTCCCCTACATATAACTAAAGAATTTCTAGACTCAACATCGACCAGTTTGGCTTGGAGAACCTACAGGCAGTCCGGCTCTGATGCCAACGCTGTCAGGACCCCGACTCGATGTCACATCGATCTAGCCGGTAACACCTCATATCACTTTGCGGCCTCACGCACGGTATCCCCACGGGTGTCGCCTTACCTTTGCCCGGGACCGTTTGCGCCTTTTGGCTCACGTATATGATAGTGTCGCTAGCATCCATATGATAAAGAGCCCGGGCTGACATGACTAGTCGTAAACCCAAAGTGGCACAGACTTACAGGGACAGGCATCCATGACCCAGCTTCGAACGTGTCGGTCATCAGCAAGTGGGTCCGGGCTGTAGCACTGGGCTAGCAGGACTCCGGTAAACCGGGCTGTAGCGGGCTAACAGGACTCCGGTACTCAAAGCGTGACATTTCCCCGAAGGGACAGACACAGGAACGAAGAAGGACACATGCCGGCCAGCCTAAGTGTTCCAGAGCAGTAGCAAGCTACCATGGCTCAGCGGTAACACTAGGAGACATTTCCCGGTAAGAGAGGCTACTAAAGATAAACAACTAGATAGTCAGATCCCACACATACCAAGCATTTCAATCATACACACAATATGCTCGATATGTGCAAATACAACGAAGCATCACAACATGACTCTACGACACAAGTACTTTATTTAAGGCTCAGGGAGCCATACATAACATACACAAAGGTACGGGTCTCACGACCCAACATACAAGTCATACAGTCATACAAACCAGCAGCGGAAGTACATTGTCTGAGTACAGACAACTAGTAAAATAAAAGAGGCTTGGAAAGCCTAGCTATACTACGTGGTCCTTCACAAGCTCAGGGTCACCACCTGGGTCTTTAGCCTACTCGTTGATGTCAACGTCTACATAGAACCCATCAGAAGGGGTTGCAGCGTCTTCTGTAAAAATGTAGATTATAGCAACATGAGTACAAAGGTACTCAGCAAGACTTACATCAGATCCTACATACATGCATATTATCAAGAAGGGTTGGTGGAGTTATTGCAGCAAGCCAGCTTTGACTCTTGGCTAGGCTATCCTACGATACTCCAACTTGAAATGGTTTTGCGCACACGAGTCCACTACTCACCACTTCAATACACTACCGAGGATCCACCTCCGTCTTCCTACGGAAGAGCCATCCTCGGCACTCACACTTATCTTGAGGCTTTTAGCAGTTTCCATTTACTTGTCTATGAACTGTATAGGCAACCAAGTAGTCCTTTACCGCGGACGCGGCTATTCGAATAGATTATGATAACCCTGCAGGGGTGTACTTCTTCATACATGTTTCCACCACTTAGCGTCTGCACACGACATGTGCTCGGCAGACTTCAAGCGAAAGCCGACGTGGGTGTAGACCACGACCTACCTAAACACTTAAGCCTCTAGTCCAGGTTTATCGCCTATTCAGGTTCCATCCGCAGGGAGTCCGGCCGAGGTTTCCCATACGGCCCCGAACGATGTGAACAGGGTTCCCGAGATACCTAACGGGTATTCGGTACACCGTGCCACGTACCTACCGCATCACAGCCCACCCCTACGGTCAGCGCTGTCCACGGCCTCCAGTAGGCTACAAACACCAGAAACTACTTGCAACTCCTGGACAGAGAGCTAGGGTGAATAAGAAGTCGAGCGGGGTCATATTTCAGGGCCCAATGCATGGTAGTAGCTGTATCTTAAATCACACATACAGATCTCAGTGCTTAAGGTCGGCTTCAATGAAACAACCCACCATGTACTCCTACATGGCCTCTCATCGATACCTTTACCAAATCGTGTTCACCACACCACTCTCATTACCGACATAATCATTTCACTCTAGCCCATCACCCAGATGAACCAGACCTGACACGACTCTAAGCATAGCAGGCATAGCAAGGTAGGAACAACACATACATATGGCTCAATCAACTCCTACACATGCTAGTGGGTTTCATCTAGTTACTGTGGCAATGACAGGTCATGCAGAGGAAATGGGTTCAACTACCGTAGCACACAGCAGTTTGAAACGCGTTGTCTTAATGCAGTAAAAGAGAGCAGGAGCGAGAACATGGGATTGTATCGATATGATCAAATGGTTGGTTGCTTGCCTGATGGTTCGATGCACTGATACGGTTCTTCGTTAGGGTAATCACGGTACTCCTCGGAGGCAGAACCTGCCGCAAAGAACATCGATACACAACCATCACCAAACAATGTGCAACAATATGATGCATGCATGAAACATGGCAATATGAGTGTGTTGGGCTAATGCAACTAAAACCAGAAGGGTTTGAACAAATTTGAATCAAAGATTCAAATTTCAAACTCAAACATGGCCTTTTAAAGTGCTTTTCCTTGTTCTGCTTAAAACATCAATTTAACTTGTTTGATCATGCATGAAAATAGTACAGATGGATAGATTGGATTTTTCTGATCATTTTTCATATATAATTTGTCCAATTTGGAGTTACAGAATAAAAGTTATGAATTTTTGAAGTTTAAATAATATTCTGGAATTTCCTGATTTAATTTAAATCCAGAAATATAAATATTGCGCCAGCATGACGTCAGCATGACGTCAATGGTCAACTGCGGCTGGCTGAGGTCAAACCTGACGTGTGGGGGCCACACGTCAGTGACAGGGGGGGTTTAACAGGTTTAAATTAATCCTAATTAGGGATTAGTGGCGCTGGGGCCCACTGGTCAGTGTCAGGGGGGTTAACTAACAGTGGTTAGCGCTAATCCTAATTAGCTACAGGGCTGGGCCCACCTGTCAGGGACTCAGGGGGTCCTGCCGTGGTCAAAGTGGGTCAAACCCACCGGCGACATGACGCCGGCGAGGCCCGAGACGGCGGCGCGATGCGGGATCGCGCTACAGGGCACGGGCGAGGCCGTGCTTGGGCTCGTTGGAGAGCCCTTGCTCCCGCGCGTCGAACGGTGGTGGTGGCCGTGCCTGGGGTGGTCTGTACCGTCGACGGCGAGCTCGTGAGCGGCGGCCGGAGTTCGGGTGCGGTCGGAATCGGCGTTGCAGGGCGTTTGGGGAGGTGTTGGTGCGTGCTGCGTGCTCCTAGTGAGGTGTGGAGCACGATAGTGTGCTCGGTTGGGCGCTACGGTGACCGTGGCCACGACGGCGACATCGCCGGCGGCGTCGAGCTTCGGAGCTCAAGGGGGCGGCAGCTACAGAAGGCTAGGGACGACGGGGCAAGGGGGAATCGAATCGGTGGCTCACCGCGGAGCTGCAGGGATGGTTAGCGGGCTCGGGGACGGCCGGAGTGCAGCGAATCGACGGCGATGACCTCCGGTGGCCGAGGAGGGGAACGGCGACGTAGGCGGCGATGCAGGGCTTCCGGAGACCCGTGGAGCGGTGGGGAGGAAGAGGGGGTCGAGGCGGAGCTCCTGAGCTAGTCGGGGGAGCGAGGGGTGGCCGGAGACGGCTGCTGTGGCGAACGGCGGCGAGGGTGGTGTTCGGCCGTGTGAGAGAGAGAGCGAGGGAGAGGAGGGAGGAACTGAGGGAGAGTGAGAGAGAGCAGGGGGGAGGCGTGGCGTCGTCCGGGGCATCGAGCGAGGAGGGGAGGGCAGGCAGGCAGCCGAGCAGGTGGCGTGGCGCGGTGGCGCGCGCGCGCGCCGGCCACACTCCCCTCCCTCTGTCGAGGACGAAGACGACAGAGGAGGGAGGCGGGCTGGGCCGCCTGCTGGCTGGGCCAGCCAGCTGGCTGGGCCGCACAGTGGAGGAGCCCAGGTAAGCTCCTCCTGTTATTTAATTTTCTGTTTTCTAATTTCTGACATTTGTTTTGATTTAAATAATATATTAAATCATTTATTTACCTTATGCCAATTTTTGCAGGAGCTAGATATATTATTCCAGAGCTGCTTTATAATTGGCATAATATTTGGACATATATTAATATATATAATTAATATATTTCCAATGCAAATATTTATGCATTAATTCCAAATGCCCAAAATAAATACCTATGAGCTCTTAAAAATATTGGTTTGATTTTTATCTCTGTCCAATATTTTCAGAGAGCATCATGAGCATTTTCTTGGACCCTTTTGGAGAAATTTTTATTTGGATCATTTTCAAAAATGATTCTGAGGGTTTCACAAATTCCCATTTCAAATTAAATGGAAAATTTAAACATGATGCACACACTCTGATGCATGACTAGCTAGGGTGTGACAGTCCCTCCGTACGACACCAAATCGAGCTACCGGGCAGACTCCCTTCTCCCTAGTCTATGGGGCAGAAGCAATTATCCCCACGGAACTCATATATGGGTCACCTCGAGTGCTTGCCTACAATGAAGTAGCACAAGAATAGAACTGGTGTGACGATGCTGTGCTACTTGAGGAGAATCGCCTCCGGGCTGCTACGCGTGTTGCATGCTATCAGCAAGCCCTGCGTCATTATCACAGCCATAGGGTTGATGCCCAAAGTTTGACGAAGGTGACCTTGTCCTTAGGCGCGTTCAGTCCGCCAAGGCTACAAACAACTTGACGGCAAAGTGAGAAGGCCCTTACTAGGTAGTACGAGTCACCAGACCCGGCGCAGTTTGTCTAGAGACTAGAGATTGCATTCAGTTGCAAAAATCATGGAACATTGAGCATCTCCGTAAGTTCTGCCCATAAGACGCGGCTGTTGGGCCCTTCCTGGCAGCCAACCTTTCGTACAAGCTTTGCCGAAGTTGCATGTAACCCTTTGTAGAAAGCGATGTGCAGACCCTGAGAAACAGAGAAATAAATGAAGTGCTGGGGGCCCCAAAGAAGATTGCGTGCATGCATAAGCATATCATGAGCATGGCATGATCATGTAGATAAGATCGCATGTAGCTCTGTTTTCATCTGCACTAAGCTTCAGGGATTCTTCCGCGGACTCGGTCCTGAAGAAAAGAAGTGAAGACAAACCTACATAGCGATCCTCGGCAAGCCAAACAGATAAGTTCTCTCTCTTATCCATCCATGTTCTGTGAAGATAAACTTGTGCATATGAAAACCTCGCCACCTTCCATAGACAGGTGCTCCCGTCCTTTGACTCAAATGTTGCTTTAGTCTGGATGGTCGTACCGCCCTTTGGCCAAAAAGGTTTGGTGGGGGGCTGGTCCCTCTTTGTGTTTTTGTGCCCGGTAGGCCTAGCATAGTGGCAATGAACTAAGTGTGCCGACATGATAGCCTACCAAGGAAAACTTGTTTACTTGAATGTATAGAGTCATTTGACCTCTGCATGGATGTGATACATGCACAAGTACCCGACAAGACTTATCTTTTTCATTATTATGCTAACACAAACATGGGTAAAGAAGATTACAAAATTTAGACTAAAGTTTGTCCGATGCCTACATATTTCAGATTAAAAAAAGATAAGTGCCCCGTAATCCCTTTCTTGTCCCTCTCCTCCTAGCAACCACAATGGGAGGTGAAGAGGGCAAAAGGAGTGCCTAAGCAGATGCCCAACCCGATCCCGTCAGGACCTACCAGACACAGCCTGGCAAGATCGGGAGTGGTGAGGCTGCAAAGGACGAGGACGGAGCGAGCAGATCGGCGGTGCCCTGGCCAGCACCCCCAAGGCCAGCAAGAAGCCCCATCACAAGCACCGACGGGGAGGGCCACTAGAGCTCAGCTGGAAAACGGCTGGAGGAGGTTAAGGTACCAAGAGAGCGACCCCCTCCCGGCACCGTCTCTAAGAGACCGGCGATGATTGTGCTTGGGAGGGAGGGGAAGAGCGGAAAGATGAGGCAGCTGGCTGGCAGTACGAGATGAAGGTGTCGGTGCCATCGTACTCCGACCTGACGACCTGCCACCCACCTTCTCCATCCTCCCTCGTTTTTCCCCATCACCACTGCTCCAAGGAGATGCCGGACCCCCAGCCCGTCACCTTCCCTGGATAGGCAGCTGGCGACTATGACGTCCAAGGCGCACGAGGAGCACCGTTCCCCAACTTGGCAGGCAGGAAGGTGCCGCTGTCTTCAGCACCAACCCTAGCTCCGCTGGAAGGAGCAGTGCTGGGATCGCCCATGATCCCGAACACTGCACCCCAGACTGGCACCTGAAGCCCCAGGAGCACCGTCGGCGGAACGACAAGCCTCGGCGACTCGCGGCGAGGACTAGTGCTCCCCACTAGACAATTGGCTCGGGCAAAGGAGGCAAGCGCTTCACCATTTTGGAGAAGCTTGGCACCTCCCACTCTGCGGGCGACCCGACCGCCGCATCTCCTCGGCCCCCGGACCAGACTCACTCCCCGAGCATCGACACGAGCATTCGGCGTCATGATTCCAAGCTATAGTTCGAGGTCTGGCCCCAGTCCCTCCCTCTTAACATACAAGGAAGAAGGCAGGGGATGGAAGAGGAGAGGTGCATGGATGAACACTTCTACTCCTCCCAACCCCCTCTTTTATAGGAGGGATAGGACAGGGGGCCGATCCCCCGGAGGGTAACCGCCGTACTTCTCCACCAATCTGAGAGGGCCTCGGCCCTCTGATAATGCTCTCTCCCGCACCACGCACCTCCGTTACCTACCCCACTCAATGCATGCAGCATACGTGGGAAGGGATAAGAACGTGGTCTGAAGAGTGAATTGGCAGTAACTCCCCCGTGCATTAAGGTCATTCACGGGCCATTACACAGATGGCCCCACTACAATTGGCGAATTGGCGTTACCGACACGCGGGAAAACCAGAAGCTGACTCAAGCTTAGATTAATGAAGAAGCAAAGAAGACCTCAAAGGGAGAGCTACCACATCCTCCTCGCTTGTGTACTTGACCGGGCCTACCCTGACGACGCTCGACAACATGTTCTGAGAAGGCCCAGGGGCTCCTGTCTGTGCAACAAACGCCAGGTATGTTGCCCGGACTGTACATAGGCTCAAGAGCAAGGTTACAACATCCAAGACAAGAACAAGCAGAAGAGATAGCTCTTCGAGAAATCAAAGGGCAGGTCAAGAAGACCAAGTCAAGCTAAAGGAGCAAGATACCGTTAAGGAAAAGTCTCCCTTGCCGGGCAGGCGAGCCTGGCGGGGTCGAGGTTTCCCCGAAGACAAGTCTCAAGACTGCCCCAGCAAGCTTGCCGGGGACGCTGAGGGTGGACTACCCCGCCAAGGCTTCACCTCTCCACCTTGCAACAACTCAAGTCATCGATCGGTGCGGTGTCCAGCCCCCAAGTGACTAGGTGGCTGTTATTTGGCATGTGGCAACCACTTCCGAAAGAAATCACCACCAAATGACACTCGTCTAGAGATGTGTCACACAGGCATGCGAGAAAGTGGCCAAACGGACCGACAAGGCATGTCGGGCTGCGCTACAATGTGACACTAAGCGGTGCATTTAATGCACCTTGTCCTGTCTGCAGACCTAGGTATGATAGTAGTGTTTGCTATCTAATCAGTATGTAATGACTGATTTGCCATTGTGGTGACCCCTTGATCCATAAAAGGAGGGACATGGGAACGTTAGAAAGGATTCTGACCCTTGGTTGTTGGTTGTCTGTCCAGGCCACGTCGGATCTGACATGGCAAAATTGCGACCAAATGAAAAGTTCGTTGATAAGAATTAGCCCGGTCCAGTTTGGTGTTTTACATGGGCCGAGCCCAACAATTCATCCCTTCTATATTTTTTTCCTGTCAATTTTTGGTCGATGTCATGGGCCTAGCAAAACATTATAGCCTTTTTATTTCGGGCCGTGGCCTTTTTGTCTCAACATTTTCATTTTATATATATATATATAATGGGTTCACTAGTCAAGTGGGTCTGCGTTGTCAGGTACTGGGTCCTGGCTGTCAGGGCCATATTCTTCAAAAAAATTAACTTAACATAAATAAATACCAAGTATTTAAATAGGCACACAGACAATACACGAAATACTTCAAATATTATCAACCATCAAAGTGCTACATCACATAACACACATACAAATGTGATCAACATCAAGATTACAATCAGATTACAAGCTCTACAAGTATACAATCATATAACAAGCTCTCCAAGTGTACAATCACATGAGCCAAGTTTTGCTACATCATATTACTCTCAGAATTAGCTCCAATGAGCTAGAACTATGCTTCCTCCGACTTCTTTGTCCTGATACTCGCAAAGAAACATGAAAGGCCAGCATCTGCACATTATAGAACAAAATGTTCAGGAACAAAATAAAAGTAAATCTAACAACATATTTAATAGTAAATAATAGAATAATGCAATAAATTGGTACAGAGGAAGGTACAGAGCACAAGCCAGGACAACAATAAATTGGCACTAAATCCAGAAATAACCATCAAAAATGAACTAATGGGACATTTTAGAATCAGCTTGACATTTGACAGTAATGTTTGCATTGGACACATCCATAACTAAAATTATACATAAATGCCTAAATTCCAATGCCCAATGCCTCAGTTTAGTAAACACTAAGCATGGTACCTAGTAAGGATTTGACACAACCAGAACTGAAATCATTTACTCTATCAAGCATATCTACAATGATGCATCACACAAGAAAAGAGAGATGCACAATGGAGCAGCATCATATATCACACAACTTGGACACTCTTTGAACAAGCATAGTGTTTCGGTCTAAAACCACAGTCAATTTCAGAAGCATGTCGAATAACTAAACATACATACATGTGTATATAGAAGCAGTAGAAGCAAATAATAAATATATCCTCCTTCTTCCTCTACTACACTAACTAACCTATCTTATTGTTCAGCTAGAGGTTCCATCAGGCCATGATCAACTACTACAAACCATTGCATGCTTTGCAAAAAAATACTAGATGAATCTCACTAACAGGAGCACTAGGTGAACAATGGAAGAAAGTAATATGCCAATTACAAAGTGAACAAGTTCTCGGTGTCAAAACCGGCGGATCTCGTGTAGGGGGTCCCGAACTGTGCGTCTAGGGATAATGGTAAAAGGAGGTGGGGGACACAATGTTTACCCCGGTTCGGGCCCTCTCGATGGAGGTAATACCCTACTTCCTACTTGATTGATCTTGATGATATGAGTACAAGAGTTGATCTACCACGAGATCATAGAGGCAAAACCCTAGAAGCTAGCCTATGGTTATGATTGTTCTTGTCCTACGGACTAAACCCTCCGGTTTATATAGACACTAGAGGGGGCTAGGGTTACACAGAGTTGGTTACAGAGAAAGGAATATTCACATCCGAATCGCCAAGCTTGCCTTCCACACAAAGGAGAGTCCCATTCGAACACGGTATGAAGTCTTCTATCTTGTATCTTCATAGCCCAACAGTTCGGCATACGAATATATACCAGCTGTCCGAGGACCCCTTAATCCAGGACTCCCTCAGTAGCCCCTGAACCAGGTTTCAATGAGGATGAGTCCGGCGCGCTAATTATCTTTGGCATTGCAAGGCGGGTTCCTTCTCCAAATACTCCAAAGTAGATCTTGAACAAAAGAATCGTGTCCAGCTCTGCAAACTAAATTCACATACCGCGGTAGAGAGTATAATATTCCACAAGTCCAGTCTGCTGACAGCTCATAGCGTGACCTCATGCCTCGGCCCCGTCTTTATTCGAACTGTTTTTATCCCGCCTCTCTGTATTTCGAGGCGCGATTTTATTGCCACGTCTTGTCGAAGTAGAGATCATGTCCCCTTATCATGGGATTCCCATCAATGATGGCATGGTGCTTGGGAAACAAGTGGGTTTTAGGGTGAGCTGGGAGGCACACGATTTTTACTGACTTTATAAAGGGATAAGGATTCCCCTCTTTCACCCACACTCTCTTCTTCCTCTACTCATTCATTCTCGAGCTCCAGCGCCCAAGCACCCATCTCTTCCGCCCAAAAAGTACTCCAATCATGTCTCGATCCGGAGCGCAGGGCAAATGGTTGGCCTCCTCCGTCCAGGAGAAGGATATCAAGAACTTCGAGAGGCCGGATACCTGGTCAAGAAGATTGCACACCGTCTCCCGGAGGCGGGACAGATCGTCCCTACTCCGGAACCCCACAAGAGGGTTGTATTCCTCCCTCACTTCTTCAGCCGGCTGGGGTTACCCCTCCACCCATTTTTTCACGGCCTTATGTACTATTACGGGATAGACTTCCATGACATATGCCCCAATTCCTTCCTCAACATCTCGACATTCATCATCGTGTGCAAAGCCTTCCTCCGCATCCCGCCACACTTCAGGCTGTGGCTAAAGATTTTCAACATGAAGCCCAAGGTGGTCAGCGGCAAACACGCCGAGTGCGGAGGAGCCATGGTGAGCAAGATGCCCAACGTCAAATGGCCACCGGGTAAATTCAACGAGTCCGTTAAAGGTTGGCAACAACAGTGGTTCTATATTACCAAGCCACGCGGCGCCAAATGGGCCGCCACCCTTGAGTTCTAATCCGAAGCCCCACTATGGCTCATGTCCTGGCCCGAAAAGGGCCTAGACTGGCCATCATTCGATGGGCTGACGGCACTCCAAGCGCGTATCAAGAGCATGGAGGACAAGAATATCAAACTTGTCGATGTGGTCTAGGTTATGCTTGTTCGCCGGATCCTTCCCTGCCAACTCCGGACTTACCATCTATGGGAGTTTGATCCGGCCAAGCACCAAACCATGCTGGAGTTCTTCGGCACGACGCACGAAGACATCTGGAAGGTGCTATTCAAGCCCGGCAAGTCGTGGCCGGACACCGCCGAGGATCGCGGGCACAAAGGGTCATGCCCCACAAGTTCGGCGAGTCTTTAAATGTTTTCAAGGTGTATCCTCTATTTGTATACCTTTGGGAAAACACGTAATTTCTCCCCAACGATTCTCCCAGGGCTGGACGAAGAAGGCAGAGCAGATCTACTGTCCGGCTCCGCTACCTGAAGAGCAAGCCGGCTCACTTCTTATGAAGATGCTGGTCCCGGCGCCATAAAGGCGCCGAAGAAGAAGGCCAAGAAGGAGGCCAAGGAGACCAGGGGCGGGCTCCGTCGCAAGGGTACTTCAGATGTGGTGTCCGAAGACACCAAAGCCCTCTCCTCCGCCAAAAAGACGAGGAAGAGGAGGAGGAAGAAGAGTAAAGCCAGTCTCCCCCCACGAGGGGGCGAGAAGAGGACAGCCTCCACATGTTTGGAGGCCGAAACATCTAAGAAGGGGAAAGCCTCCCTTCCACAAGAATCCACCACAGCCATCGACAGCAGCCCGGAGTGGGTACAAAGTCGTAAGTACAAAGAAAACCCGGACATCTTCATATATCCAGTCTCACTTTTGCATAGCATTAGCGTATTGAGTCACATATTCTGTAGTCCGGCCGGGTTAGACATCTGACGGTATTCGTCAGAAGATTCGTTGGACCCAGATGCGATGAACAGCGAAACCCTCCCGACGGCCTCTTCCCCCAAAGACATGGATAACACTGAGGTGTCGTCCCAAAGGCGCCCAGGCCGGAGTGAGGCTCGGGAGACCGTCGAGGTGGCGCCGGAGGGCCAAACCCTGGCGACCGGACACATGAGGGAGCAGACCCCCATGGATGCTGAAGGCGGGGGCCATCCTGAATACGGCCCCTGGCTAGAGACAACTCTGGAGACTAATACGGCTGCGAAACCTGGCCCGCAACCTTCTTCAACAGGAGGCGGTGCGCCTATTCCACCGGCGACCTCCGTCCACCCGGAGGTGCCGGATACTTTATTGGCGGCGCTGCAAAGCGCTTCCATCGTTGACGAGCACCATACCCTTATGGGTGCGGTGATTGAGAAGGTTCAGTCTGCCAAAAGTGGGCTGACCGAAGCCTGCACCAGCCTTCTAACGGGCTTTGAGGTAAGTAATGAAGTTCAAAGAGTGTCATAGTATAGATAGTAGCCCCTAATGCACTGTTCGGTGTTCCGAAAAGAAAGCCGGACAAAGGATCAAATATATTTCGTAGGAGACTAATTAGGAAGTACCTATGTGAATGATCAGGCGTCGCTATTGACTGCAACCGGTCATATTGCGGAGGTCTCCAGACTGAGGCAAAGACTAGAGCGGGCCGAAAGGGAGCTCGGCCAAGTGAAAAAGCAATTGGAGAATACCCAAGGTATGGGATAACTTTGTTTGTATTTAAATACAAGTGAATAGTATTTTGACTAAAAAATGCCGTGTTATGTAATAGGAGCGACGACTGAAGTCGAGGCTCTGATGAAGGCGGTAGCCAAGGCCGAGAAAAGGACGGCCAAGGAGCAGGCCACTCGTGAAAACCACGAGGCCCGGGTCATTGAAGTTCAACAAGAGCTCCAAGAAGCCATAGGGAAGTGCGAGACCTTGGAGTAGAGTATAAAGGATCAAGAGTCCGAACTCACCAAGGCTCGCCAATCTGCACGTGATGCCCGGGTTGAAGCCCAAGGAGCCCTCTAGCAAATCCAAGAGGCCCGAAAGATCGCCGCGGGTAAGGCCTTTATTATGCAGAGCAAATATGCGAAGAAAAGATTTCGTTTACTGACCCAGATTCGGAGTTCTCCAGGGGTGTTTGCAGATCTGCCGGGCAGCATGTCTGACGCTGAACAATTCTACCAAGCCAAAGAGGGGAGCTCTGCGGAGAAGCTTTTCTGGTTGCAATATCTTGCGCTAGAATACCGAGTACCCTTTACTGATCAGCTGAAGCAGCTCGTCGAGCTGCATAGGGCAGGCGAACTAGCCATGAAGGATTTGATTATCCGGTTATGGCCTGCCGAACAGATTCCCAGCAGCTACTTCAGACTCGTGAAGCGGCTGGTTAGTGCCTGCCCTCGGCTTGACGCCATCAAGTAGTCGGTCTGCATCGAAGGTGCACGAATGGCTTTTGCCCGCACCAAGGTGCATTGGGCGAAGATGGATGCTGTGAAGCTGATGACTGAAGGACCGCCCGAAGGGAAAGAGCACCGCAATCCCGAGCTATATTATGACAGTGTCCTGGAGGGATCCCGCCTTGTGGCAGAGCAGTGTTCCAAGGATATTATCTTCCCATGAATGTATGCATGTTATCCTATGCTATAATATGAAACAAGGTCATTATGTAAAATAATGCTTGTTATTTGGACTATTACCTCCTGTGTGGCCGTTTTTAAATTAATTGTGAGAGTTAGCCAGTCGTCGGCTTCTGCGACCACGTAGGAATTACGGGGGTGTTCGGGATAAAGCTAAACACTCTTTACTCCAGATTTTTGGTCCTTAAAGGAGGTGTTTAGCATGACGAACCAGGCAATCGGACTATAAGGCTTTATCACCATCACTTAGCCATAGTAGTTTGACAAAAGGAAGGTAGGCGTAGCCCCTAGTGTTTGGAAGACCGAACTTGGGGTATTGTAAAACGCCTGATAGGATAAAAACCGATCCGTCGCATGATGCATTAGTTATCGCATGATGCGGAAGAAATCGCCAAAGATTTTGTGACCTCTCGAACAGCTGACCAGCTCTCACCGCATCATGACAGTCAGTTTTTGGCTTTCTCTACTGAGGTTCTCGCCCGGAAGAACCGGGACACAATCGCAGTAGTTCTCCCTTTACTACCTTAGCCGATATAGCGGAACGTAAGGTAGCAAGCACAAGAGCCGGGCAACCCAACTATTAACCAAAGACACGATTCGGAGCCAAGGCATATAATAAGTTCGGGGTGCCGAACTACACTGTAAAAGTATTTGGACTTTCTTGCCATGTTATGGGGTACAATGGAGCCCCTGGCGAATTGAGGCATACCAGAATGTACGGATGCGATTTATACTAAATAAAGAGACAAGGAAAAAATATGTAATGAGCTGACGCTGCCAATTATTTTTCATTGTAATTTAATTAATATGTAAAGGCATATGTGTACAGGTTGTGCCGTAAGCAAATAAGGCTATTTAGCATGCCATAACCAAGAGCGAGCTGCGTGCGGGTATTTGAAAACATGTATGACGATCGGAGCAGAGACCACCTGAGTATTCCCGTGTACGTCCGAGCCCCTAGCTTTCTTGGCGTATCCGTCCCGCTACGGGTCCGATGAGAAGGTTTATCAGAAAAGGCCTCATGAAGAGAAAAAACCTGAAAGTAAGAGAAAAAGTGAAGGTATGCGGATCCAGGAGCGGTTGAGCCGCATTGCGGACCATAGTCCAGTTGTGCCTCCGTCCATGCCCATGGTATTTTAAGTGCGTAGTTGTGTACGCGCGACCCATATTTTACCGCTTTGTTGGGCCTAGGACGAGGGCCGTGTTGCTAGCTGAGCTCTGGACGAGCCGGATGGTCCTGCTGCAGAGTAGCGCGGACCCACATAATGGTGTCCGGGGGCATTATTGCCGAATTGAGGTTTTGCTTAAGAAGGCTATTCCGTACTTCTGCTGCAAGGGCTGCGGTGTGCTCCTCAGTATGGAGGGAGCGCTCCGTGTTTCCATTAACTGTTATAACACCGCATAGTCCGGGCATCTTGAGCTTAAGGTAAGCATAGTGCAGCACCGCATTGAAACGAGCAAATGCGGTTCGTCCGAGCAGTGCGCAATAACCACTGGGTAAGGGGACGATGTCGAAGAGTAATTCTTTGCTTTGGAAATTATCCGGGGATCCGAAGACCACTTCCAGTGTGATTGAGCCCATAAGGTAGGCCTCTACACCTGGTATGACACCTTTAAAGGTGGTTTTCGTGGGCTTGATCCTTGATGGATCAATACCCATTTTGCACACTGTATCCTGATAAAATAGATTCAGGCTGCTACCACCGTCCATGAGGACGCGTGTGAGGTGGAATCCGTCAATGATAGGGTCAAGCACCAGTGCGGCTGAATCGCCGTGATGGATACTGGTCGGATGGTCCGTTCGATCGAAGGTGATCGAACGGGAGGACCACGGGTTGTATTTTGGGGCAACTGGCTCAATCGCGTAGACGTCCCTTAGTGCGCGCTTCCGCTTCCTTTTGGGTATATGGGTAGCATATATCATATTCACCTTTTTCACTTGGGGAGGAAATTTCTTCTGTCCCCCTGTGTTCGGCGGCCGGGGTTCCTCGTCGTCATCGCTTTGCAATCCCTATTCTCTGTTTTCGGTGTTTAACTTGCCAGCCTGTTTGAAGACCCAACATTCTCTATTGGTATGATTGGCTGGTTTATCGGGGGTGCCGTGGATTTGGCATGGACGATCGAGTATGCGTTCCAGATTGGACGGTCCCAGATTGTTTCTATTAAATGACTTTTTCCACTGCCCGGACATGGAGCCACTGAATCCGGCATTGACGACCGTGTCTTCAGAGTTTTCGCCATTATTTCGACGCTTGTGTTTACTGCGTCGGGTCTTCCTGTTACTGTCTCTGGCTTCGAAAGTGCCAGGCTTACTTGGGGTGTTGTTGCTCCGAGCTAGCCAGCTATCCTCGCCCGCGCAAAAGCGGGTCATGAGCGTCGTGAGGGATGCCATTTTCTTCTTCCTCTTCTCATGGCCGAGGTGTCGGGCAAGCCACTCGTCATGGATGTTATGCTTAAAGGCCGCTAGGGCTTCAGCGTCTGGACAGTCGATGATTTGGTTCTTTTTAGTTAAGAACCGAGTCCACAATTTCCTGGCAGACTCTCCGGGTTGTTGGATTATGTGACTTAAGTCATCGGCATCCGGAGGTCGGACATAAGTGCCCTAGAAGTTGTCAAGGAATGCATCTTCCAGGCTCTCCCAACTACCAATGGAGTTTTCTGGAAGACTATTCAACCAGTGGCTAGCTGGTCCTTTGAGTTTTAACGGGAGATAGTTGATGGCATGGATGTCATCGCCGCGGGCCATATGTATATGGAGGAGAAAGTCCTCGATCCATACCGCGGGATCTGTTGTTCCATCATATGATTCAATATTTATGGGTTTGAACCCCTCTGGGAATTCATGTTCCATTACTTCATCGGTGAAGCATAGGTGGTGCGCAGCGCCTCTGTGCCGAGCTACGTCGCGACGCAGCTTAAATGGAGCCGGTTTGCAGTATTCGGCCTGGACATGTGTGTATTTGTCATATCCGGCGTTGTCGGATATCGGGTTCCGGCAAAACCCTTAAGGTTCGAACTCTGGGGTGCGCACGGAGATCTTCTCCCTACCGATCCACGCCCCAAAACCTTGCCGCGAACCTAAGCTACACGATGAACAACGCAAGGGACACAAGGTTTATACTGGTTCGGGCCACCGTTATTGTGTAATACCCTAATCAAGTGTGTGGTGTGGTGGATTGCCTATGGGGCTAATGATGAATAGTACAGCGGAAGAACAACCTCGCGAGGGGTGTTCTTGTGGTGGTGTGGTTGGAGATGAATTGCTCCATCTCCGTTGGCTCTAGGTGGGATCCAGATACCTTCTACTGTGGTGGCTATCTCTATTTATAGGGGCCATGGTCCTCTTCCCAAATATTGAGTGGGAAGGGAGCCAACAATGGCCATTTTGAAGGGGGCAGCTAGTACAAGCTATCCTGACTAAAGTTGGTCTTCGACTACCAAAGGCACTAGCGATGACACTGTCTTGGGCTCCACGGTGATCTCCGTCCTGCCGTCCTGCTGGTCTTGGTCTCGTTGCACCGATAGGTAAACCTTTGCATGATGCCTTGGTACTCCGCGCCTGCGCTTGCCCCCTTTGCACCAAAGAGGAAACGAGGACACCGCGTTGGCTGGTGCTCGCCTGGCGCCCACCTGGTCTCGATCGTCATGGCTTGCGTCACGAGCACCTCGCGAGGTACTCCTTGCCTTGATCTGTCCGCCCCTGAGGAAGCCTTGCGTCGTCCGCCCCGCGAGGCTTGGCCCCTCGCGAGGGTCTTGAGCTTGGGTCGACGAAGATGGGCCGTACTTGGCCACTGCTTGAGCCACTTCGCAGGCCACAGGTAAGCAAGTCTGGGGATCCCTGTTCCCAGAACGCCGACAGTAGCCCCCGGGCCCAAGGCATGCTCGGATTTGGCTTAGCAGCGAAGCCAAAGGGCAAGTGCGGAGCGCCGTGGGTCCCAACAGCCCGTAGCCTTGGTCGCTGCGTGGCGGTTGATTGGACGTGGGCGTCTCCGCTTCCCCACGCTGCCTCGGCAACTGCCCAACTGACAAAAGGCTGGCATGGGTTAGGCTTACCTTCATTTCTCTCATTTGCCTTGCTCCAGATCCCCTTCCTTGCTCTTGCTCTCTTCCTTCCAAAATCCCCAGATCCGCCTCATTCTTCCTCTCCCAGCGAGCAATGGCGCCCCGCAGGGCCTTGGTACTCGCCGGCTCTGGATCCCCCCAACATGACGGAGAAGAATCTCGCCTCTACGCGCCTGATGACAGTGGTGCACGACAGCGAGATGGGGGAGACTGTTCTCCGAGCCGGCTCCACCACGCCGGAGGCTAAGGGGAGCACCTTTTACCCCTTCTTCATGATCACCGTCATCGCCGGCCTGGTGCCTCCCTTCTCCGAGTTCTTCTATGCCATCCCCCGCCATTACAGGTTACATGCCCTTCATCTCCATCCCAACTCCGTTCTCCTTCTATCGATTTTCGCCTACTACTGCGAGGCGCACATTGGGGTGATGCCTTCCATGGCCTTGCTGCACCACTTCTCCCTCGGAATCACTGACATCCATACTTCGATGTGTGCTAGCTTTGTCGCGTACTCCAAGGCCAACACGATATCTGATAATCCACAAGTATAGGGGATCGCAACAGCTTTCGAGGGTAAAGTATTCAACCCAAATATATTGATTTGACACAAGGGGAGCCAAAGAATATTCTTGAGTATTAGCAGTTGAGTTGTCAATTCAACCACACCTGGATAACTTAGTTTCTGCAGCAAAGTGTTTAGTAGCAAAAGTGGTATGATAATAATGGTAGCGGTAGCAAAAGTAAAGATAAATGTTTTTGGGGTTTTGTAGTAGTTGTAACGGTAGCAACGGAAAAGTAAATAAGCGAAGCACAATATGTGAAAAGCTCGTAGGCAATGGATCAATGATGGATAATTATGCTGAATGCGATTCCTCATGCAATAGTTATAACATAGGGTGATATAGAACTAGCTCCAATTCGTCAATGTAATGTAGGCATGTATTCCGTAAATAGTCATACGTGCTTATGGAAAAGAACTTGCATGACATCTTTTGTCCTACCCTCCTGTGTTCAGTGGGGTCCTTACGGAAACTAAGGGATATTAAGGCCTCCTTTTAATAGAGAACCGGAACAAAGCATTAGCACATAGTGAATACATGAACTCCTCAAACTACGGTCATCATCGAGAAGTATACCGATTATTGTCACTTCGGGGTTGTCGGATCATAACACATAATAGGTGACTATAGACTTGCAAGATAGGATCAAGAAAACACATATATTCATGAAAACATAATAGGTTCAGATCTGAAATATTGGCACTCGGGCCCTAGTGACAAGCATTAAGCATAGCAAAGTCATAGCAACATCAATCTCAGAACATAGTGGATACTAGGGATCAAACCCTAACGAAACTAACTTTATTACATGGTAAATCTCATCCAACCCATCACCGTCCAGCAAGCCTACGATGGAATTACTCATGCACGGCGGTGGGCATCATGAAATTGGTGATGGAGGATGGTTGATGATGACGAGGGCGAGGAATCCCCCTCTCCGGAATCCCGAATGGACTCCAAATCAGCCCTCCCGAGAGAGATTAGGGCTTGGCGGCGGCTCCGTGTCATGAAACACGATGAAACTTTCTCCTTGATTTTTTTCTCCCCGAGACGGTATATATGGAGTTGGAGTTGAGGTCGGGAGGTGTCCAGGGGGCCCACGAGATAGGAGGGCGCGCCCTAGGGGGGGCGCCCCCTTTCTCGTGGACAGCCCGTGGGCCCCCTGGCCTTGATTCTTTCACGAAAAATTCTTATTAATTTTGAAAAGTGCCTCTGTGGATTTCCAGGACATTCCGAGAACTTTTCTTTTCTGCACATAAAACAACATCATGGCAGTTCTGCTGAAAATAGCGTCAGTCCGGTTTATGTTCATTCAAATCATGCAAGTTAGAGTCCAAAACAAGGGCAAAAGTGTTTGGAAAAGTAGATACGTTGGAGACGTATCAACTCCCCCAAGCTTAAACCTTTGCTTGTCCTCAAGCAATTCAGTTGATAAAATGAAAGTGATAAAGAAAAACTTTTACAAACTCTGTTTGCTCTTGTTGTTGTAACATGAAAAGCCAGCATTCAAGTTTCAACAAATATTATGAACTAACCATATTAACAATAACACATAGGTCTCACAATTACTCATGCCAATAACATAATCATCTAGCGAGCCATAATAATAAAACTCGAATGACAACACTTTCTCAAAATAATCATAACATGATATAACAAAATGGTATCTCTCTAGCCCTTTCTGAGACCGCAAAACATAAATGCAGAGCACCTTTAAAGATCAAGGACTGACTAAACATCGTAATTCATGGTAAAAGAGATCCAGTCAAGTCATACCCAATATAAACCAATAATAATGAATGCAAATGAGAGTGTGCTCTCTAGCGGGTGCTTTTAATAAGAAGGGTGATGACTCAACATAAAAGTAAATAGATAGGCCCTTCGTAGAGGGAAGCAGGGATTTGTAGAGGTGCTAGAGCTCGATTTTAAAATAGAGATTGAATAACATTTTGAGCGGCATACTTTTGCTGTCAACGCAACAACTATGAGATGGCTATATCTTCCACACTACATGCATTATAGGCAGTTCCCAAACAGAATGGTAAAGGTTTATACTCCCTCAACCACCAACAAGCATCAATCCATGGCTTGCTCGAAACAACGAGTGCCTCCAACATACAACAGTCCTGGGGGAGTTTTGTTTAATTATTTTGATTTGCTTTGATCTTTTTGAATCATGGGACTGGGCATCCCGGTTACCGGCCCTTTGTTGTGAATGAGGAGCGGAGTCCACTCCTCTTGAGAATAACACACCTAGCATGGAAGATATAGGCAGCCCTAGTTGAAACATGAGCTACTCGAGCATACAAAACAGAATTTCATTTGAAGGTTTTGAGTTTGGCACATACAAATTTACTTGGAATGGCAGGTAAATACCGCATATAGGAAGGTATAGTGGACTCATATGGAACAACTTTGGGGTTTAAGGAGTTTGGATGCACAAGCAATATTCCAGCTTAGTACAGGTGAAGGCTAGCAAAAGACTGGGGAGCGACCAACTAAGAGAGCGACAACAGTCGTAAACATGCATTAAAATTAATTTACACCAAGTACGAGCATGAGTAGGATATAATCTACCATGAACATAAATATCATGAAGGCTATGTTGATTTGATTCAACTACATGCGTGAACATGTGCCAAGTCGAGTCACTTAATACATTCAAAGGAGGATACCATCCCATCATACCTCATCATAATCATTCTAATAGCATGTTGGCACGCAAGGTAAAGCACTATAACTCATAGCTAATCAAGCATGGCACAAGCAACTATAATCTCTAAATGTCATTGCAAATATGTTTACTTCATAATAGCTGATTCATGAATGATGAATGATCATATTTACAAAAACAAGAGAGGTCTAGTTCATACCAGCTTTTCTCATCCCAATAAGTCCATCATATATCGTCATTATTGCCTTTCACTTGCACGACCGAACAAAGTGTATAATAATAAGAGTGCACGTGCATTGTGTTAAGCTGGAATCTGCAAGCATTCAACTCAAGAGAGAAGACAAGTAATATGGGCTCTAAATTAAATAAACAATCATGCATATAAGAACCACTAAGCATTTTCAATATAGTCTTCTCGACCCCCAAAAAGAAAGAAAAGAAAATAAAACTATTTACACGGGAAAGCTCCCAACAAGTAAAAGAAGAACGAGAAATCTTTTTGGGTTTTCATTTTAATTTCTACTACAAGAAAGGAAATGAAACAAACTAATTTTTTTGGTTTTTCTTAAGGTTTAACAAACACACAATAAGAAATCTAGAAAAAGAAATTTAAACTAACATGGATAATACAATGAAAGAGTGTGAGCACCGACGACTAGTGTGTGAACATGAATGTAAAGTCAGTGAGAAATACGTACTCCCCCAAGCTTAGGCTTTTGGCCTAAGTTGGTCTAATACCAATGACCGCCTGGCTGATATCTATAAGAGTAGCCGGGGTAGTACTGAGATGAAGAGGCGTCCGCCTCCTAAGCAGTAGTGTGTTGGCGAGCTGCCTCCATTCCCCTCTCATATTCAGTGGCTTCTTCCCTGGTGACAACATATCTTCCTTTTGCCTGATAATAAAAAAGGTAGGGAGCAGGAAGAGTAACAGGGACGACGTTGTGTCTGTTATAGGTTAGTCGATAATGGAGGAATTGTTCATTCCTCTCAAGAAAATGATGATCAAACATAGCTTCTTTATCCAAATAAACAGGAGGTACAATCATATCCCCCTCTCGTGCGGCTATATTAAGAAAATTAGCCACACGGGTTGCATAAATTACTCCAAAGAAATCTCCCCTTCTATTATTATTATGCAACCTACGTGCAACTATTGCCCCCAAGTTATAACCTCTATAACTTGACACATCACTCTTGAGGACACAAAGATCAGGGGTACACATGTGACATACTTCGTCCTTACTGTTAATGCATCTACCAATAAAGAGAGCAAAGTAATGTATAGCAGGAAAATGAATGCTCCCTATGGTAGCTTGTGTTACATCCCTAGATTCTCCCACATTAATACTAGCAAGAAAATCTCTAACTTCAGATTTGGGAGGATCATTAATATTACCCCACTGCGGGAGTTTGCAAGCAGTTGTGAAATCCTCTAAATCCATGGTATAAGATGTGTCATAAATATCAAACATAACACTAGGGGAATTACGCGAGGAAATATATTTGAACCTTCGCACAAAAGAATCAGTCAATTGATAATATTGGGGACACTTATCTTGTAAGAAGTCCTCAAGCTCAGCATTACACACATATGCGTCAAATTCCCCCTTAAAGCCTGCTTCAACCATAAAATCATCGGATGGCCACTCGCAAGCCCGTACATTTGCGTCCCTTGGCAAATTAACATCTTGTTCACGTATAGCAATCCTTGGCCCTTTAGTTGCCGAGGAAACACCTTGGTACATTCTTCTAAGCATATTTCTTTTTCTGAAAATTTCGGAAATTTTAGTATCTTTAAAATAAAAGTGAATAAAACTAAACAAGATTGATAGCAACTACTCCTACAAGTGCCTAGAGCCTATATCATGCATTGGAATTGCTTGGGACCTCAAAATTTTAACATGCAAGCTCAAGAACATGGTCACCTATGCAACAAAAATTTACAAAGAATAAAGCACTAGAACAAAAACTAATTGGACCAATGGAGGAGTCACATACCAAGCAACAATCTCCCAAAGCAGTTTTGCGAATGGAGCATTGATCTAAGAGATTGAAAATCGCAGCAAAACGAGCTAGAACTCGGGCTTGAGCTGATGGGGATTTTTTTGGGTAGAAGATGAAGTGTGTGGGTGCCGGCATAAGTGGAGGGGGGCCACCAGGAGCCCACGAGATAGGGGGCGCCTTCCTCTCTCGTGGCCTGGTGCTTGCCCCTCTTGTAGTGTTTTCAGTGCCTAAAATCCTCAAATATTCCAAAAAAATCATACTAAATTTGCAGGGCATTTGGAGCACTTTTATTTTGTGGACTATTTTTTAATGCACGGATAATTCGGAAAACAGGCGGATAATATTATTTTTGCTTTATTTATTCTAAATAACAGAAAGTAAAAAGAGGGTACAGAAGGTTGTGCCTTCTAGTTTCATCCATCTCGTGATCATCAAAATGAACCCACTAACAAGGTTGATCAAATCTTGTTAACAAACTCATTCCGAATAACACGGAACTGGAGAAATTTTGAATAACACTAAGTTACCTCAACGGGGATATGAAAATCCCCAATGATAAGAATATCATACTTTTTCTTGACAGTAGGGAGAGGAAATTTAAAACCTCCAAAAATGATAGTTGGAACTTTTTCAATAGAATTGATGCTATGAACTTGAGATTGTTTCCCCGGAAAGTGTACCGTATGCTCATTACCATTAACATGAAAAGTGACATTGCCTTTGTTGCAATCAATAACAGCCCCTGCAGTATTAAGAAAAGGTATACCAAGGATAATAGACATACTATCATCCTCAGGAATATCCAGAATAACAAAGTCCGTTAAGATGGTGACATTTGCAACCACAATAGGCACATCCTCACAAATACCGACAGGTATAGCAGTTGATTTATCAGCCATTTGCAAAGATATTTCAGTAGGTGTCAACTTATTCAATTCAAGTCTACGATATAAAGAGAGAGGCGTAACACTAACACCGACTCCAAGATCATATAAAGCAGTTCTAACATAATTTCTTTTAATAGAGCATGGTACAGTTGGAACACCCGGATCTCCAAGTTTCTTTGGTATTCCGCCCTTAAAAGTGTAATTAGCAAGCATGGTGGAAATTTCAGCTTCCGGTATCTTTCTTTTATTTGTGATGATATCCTTCATATCCTTAGCATAAGGATATACTTTAAGCATATCAGTTAAGCGCATACGTAAGAAAATAGGTCTGATCATTTCAGCAAAGCGCTCAAAATCCTCATCATCCTTTGACTTGGACAGTTTGGGAGGAAAGGGCATGGGTTTCTGAACCCATGGTTCTCTTTCTTTACCATGCTTCCTAGCAACAAAATATGTCTTATCATAACGTTTGATTCTTTGATTGTGGGTTATCAAGATCAACAACAGGTTCAATCTCTACATGTTGTCTTTGCTAGGTTGAGCATCAACATGAACATTATCATTAACACTATCACTAGGTTCATGTTCATCACCTCATTGTGTTTCAGCATCAGAAATAGAAATATCACTGGGATTCTCAGGTGTGTCTATAGTAGGTTCACTAGAAGCGTGCAAAGTCCTATCATTTTTATTTTTCTTCTTTTTAGAAGAACTAGGTGCCTCTAAATTGTTTCTCTGAGAATCTTGCTCGATTCTCTTAGGGTGGCCTTCAGGATACAAAGGTTCTTGAGTCATTCTACCAGTTCTAGTAGCCACTCTAACATCAAAGTCATTTTTATTATTTAATTCATCAAGCAAATTATTTTGAGCTTTAAGTACTTGCTCATCTTTAGTATCAACCGTAGAAGCATATTTGCTAACGCGGTGAAGTTCATCTTTAACTCTAGCCAGATTATCACCTACGCGTCCTATCTCGAAAGCATTCTTCTTTAACTCTCTACCAACATAAGCATTAAAACTTTCTTGTCTAACCATAAAGTCATCAAATTCATCTAAGCATGGGCTATGAAATTTAGTAGAGGGTACTTCAACTTTATCATACATATAGAGAGAATTTACCTTTACTACCTGTGTCGGGTTATCAAGACAATATGGTTCTTCAGGCAGTAAATTAAGACCATGTATTTCTTCAATAGGAGGTAAATTCTTAACATCTTCAGCTTTAATACTTCTTTCTTTCATTGATTTCTTTGCCTCTTGCATATCTTCAGGACTGAGAAATAAAACACCTCTCTTCTTCGGAGTGGGTTTAGGAATAGGCTCAGTAGTTGGCTCAATTGGTTCAGGAATTACTTCAGGAACTCGCTCAGGAAGAGTCCAATTATTTTCATTAGTCAACATATTATTCAATAGTAGTTCAGCTTCATCGACTGTTCTTTCCTTGATAACACAACCAACACAACTATCCAAGTAGTCCTTGGAAGCATCGGTTAGTCCATTATAAAAGATATCAAGTATTTCATTTTTCTTAAGAGGATGATCGGGCAAAGCATTAAGTAACTGGAGAAGCCTCCCCCAAGCTTGTGGGAGACTCTCTTCTTTAATTTGCACAAAATTATGTATTTCCCGCAAGGCAGATTGTTTCTTATGAGACGGGAAATATTTAGCAGAGAAGTAATAAATCATATCCTGGGGACTACGCACACAACCAGGAGCAAGAGAATTATACCAAGTCTTAGCATCACCCTTTAGTGAGAACGGATATATCTTAAGGATATATAAATAGCGAGACTTCTCATCATGAGTAAACCGGGTGGCTATATCATTCAACTTGGTAAGATGTGCCACAACGGTTTTAGATTCAAGGCCATAAAAAGGATCAGATGCAACTAAAGTAATAATATCAGGATCAACAGAGAATTCATAATCTTTATCAGTAACACGGATAGGTGAAGTAGCAAAAGCAGGATCGGGTTTCATTCTAGCATTAAGAGACTGTTGCTTCCATTTAGCTAATAATTTCTTAAGATCATTCCTATCATTGGAAGCAAGAATTTCCATAGCAGTTGTTTCATGCATAACATAACCCTTAGGAACAACAGGTAATACATAATCATTGGGGGGACCTTCATCATCACTATCATTAGTAATAGGATCTTCAGTAATTTCATTCCCCCTAAATCTAGCAAGTTGTTCATCTAGAAATTCACCTAATGGCAAAGTAGTATCACGCACAGAAGTAGTTTCATCATGCATAGCAGAAGTGGCATCATCAATAACATGCGACATATCAGAATTCATAGCAATAGCAGGTTTAGGTGTCGCAAGCTTACTAATAACGGAAGGAGAATCTAGCGCAGAGCTAGATGGCAGTTCCTTACCTCCCCTCGTAGTTGAGGGCAAAATAGTAGTTCGGTCGTCTTTCAAGTTCTTCATAGTGATCAACAGATATAAATCCCAAGTGAATCAGAGAATAAAGCTATGCTCCCCGGCAACGGCGCCAGAAATTAGTCTTGATAGCCCACAAGTATAGGGGATCGCAACAGCTTTCGAGGGTAGATTATTCAACCCAAATTTATTGATTCGACACAAGGGGAGCCAAAGAATATTCTTGAGTATTAGCAGTTGAGTTGTCAATTCAACCACACCTGGATAACTTAGTATCTGCAGCAAAGTGTTTAGTAGCAAAAGTGGTATGATAATAATGGTAGTGGTAGCAAAAGTAAAGATAAATGTTTTTGGGGTTTTGTAGTAGTTGTAACAGTAGCAACAGAAAAGTAAATAAGCGAAGAATAATATGTGAAAAGCTCATAGGCAATGGATCAGTGATGGATAATTATGCCGGATGCTATTCCTCATGCAATAGTTATAACATAGGGTGATATAACACTAGCTCCAATTCGTCAATGTAATGTAGGCATGTATTCCGTAAATAGTCATACGTGCTTATGGAAAAGAACTTGCACGACATCTTTTGTCCTACCCTCCCGTGTTCAGCGGGGTCCTTACGGAAACTAAGGGATATTAAGGCTTCCTTTTAATAGAGAACAAGAACAAAGAATTAGCACATAGTGAATACAAGAACTCCTCAAACTACGGTCAGCACCGAGAAGTATCCTGATTATTGTCACTTCGGGGTTGTCGGATCATAACACATAATAGGTGACTATAGACTTGCAAGATAGGATCAAGAACACACATATATTGATGAAAACGTAATAGGTTTAGATCTGAAATCATGGCACTCGGGCCCTAGTGACAAGCATTAAGCATAGCAAAGTCATAGCAACATCGATCTCAGAACATAGTGGATACTAGGGATCAAACCCTAACAAAACTAACTTGATTACATTGTAAATCTCATCCAACCCATCACCGTCCAGCAAGCCTACGATGGAATTACTCACGCACGGCGGTGAGCATCATGAAATTGGTGATGGAGGATGGTTGATGATGACGACGGCGACGAATCCCCCTCTCCGGAGCCCCGAACGGACTCCAGATCAGCCCTCCCGAGAGAGATTAGGGCTTGGCGGCAGCTCCGTGTCGTGAAATGCGATGAAACTTTCTCCTTGATTTTTTTCTCCCCGAGACGGTATATATGGAGTTGGAGTTGAGGTCGGCAGGTGTCCAGGGGGCCCACAAGATAGGAGGGCGCGACCTAAGGGGGGGCGCCCCCCTGTCTCGTGGACAGCCCGTGGGCCCCCTGGCCTTGATTCTTTCGCCAAAAAATCTTATTAATTCTAAAAAGTGCCTCTGTGGATTTCCAGGACATTCCGAGAACTTCTCTTTTCTACACATAAAATAACATCATGGCAGTTCTGCTGAAAACAGTGTCAGTCTGGGTTAGTTTCATTCAAATCATGCAAGTTAGAGTCCAAAACAAGGGAAAAAGTGTTTGGAAAAGTAGATACGTTGGAGATGTATCAATCTCGATGACCGGGAAGAGGGTCGATGACTTCCGGAGCAAGTAGGTCATGCTGGATGTCGGATGCATCCACTCTCGGTTGGTGTTGCCCACGGAGCAGCCCCAGGCTGATGAGACGTGGTCTCGTGCGAAGCTTGACGACCAACTGGCGAAGTAGGTGCTGGAGAAGATGAACTCCGACCTGAGGACGGGCAACATGAAGACGGCGAAGCTGACTGGGGCCACGCTCCTAAGGGAGTTCCTGGCGCAGTGGGTGGCTCCACTTCAGGCGCACTCGCGCCCGTTGTAGAGGCTTGGAGGTGCGGACGACGATCTCCGCCTAAATTTGGAGGCCCTGGCTGACAAGTATCTAGCCATAGCTCTCCGCTTCCTGGTTGGAGAGGATGTGGAAGGCCTGGAGGGCGCTCCTGTCCCCTTGTTCCTCCGCGACAACTGGCAACAGGTGGTGGACGCCATGCCCACCTTTGATGGCAGCGGTTTGGTGCCGGAGGTGCCTCCTGAGGGCCAGGAGGCGGCGGCGCCGGTGGAATTATCTTCTGATGATTCCCCAGAGGAGGGAAGGAAGATGAAGAAGAAGAGGAGCGTGACTCGGAGGCGACCGCTGAGGGGACGGAGGAGACTTCCCCTTGGCGCAAGGCCAACATCCTCCGCACCCTGCCGGATGATGACGAGGCCGACACAAGGCGAGTGGGAGAGGACCCGCCTGTGATCCCGAAGAAGGATAGGTCGGGGCTGATATCCCGAGGGGCTACCCTAGCCTAAACACTACTCGAAGCTAGCTCCAGCCCCTCTGGTGCGCCCTCTTCTGCCTCTGGACCTCTTGAGGCTGCGCCCCGGACGTAGAGGCTCACAAGCTTTAAGCTCGGCAGGAGACCGCAAGAACACACCGCGATTGACCAGTAAGTACTTGAACTCCGCTTTGCTCTTGTTTTTGCTGTCAGGGCTTGATGTCCTCCATCATCTGGTTAGGCTCCCGCCTGCGACGAAGAAGCTGAAGGGGCACACGATGGCTCCTCTTGGCGTAAGCTCATCTGTTGTGGCCGCGCCTTCGTCTATGGGAAGGGGAGGCAGTGGAGCTTGCACCTCCCCTACCCGGTCGTCCTCGCGAGGCCAGGAGGAGTGCCCTGGCGGGGTGCCAGCCCCCGTGGCCCCGCTGACTCTGGAGATGCTTGTGCTTGATGTTGTGGCTGAGGCTGCCAAGACTCAGGAGCTCCCAGTTTCGCAAGCTCTGATCACGCTTCCGTCTTCTCCTCCTGCTCCACTGGTTCTTGACTCCTCTACCTCCTCCGCCGTCTTGGACCGTGCCGCTGTAGAGCTGGGCCAGCTACGAGAAGACCTCCAGGGCGCCAACCACCACCTGGTGGCCGGGTGCCTGGAGCTGATCTCTGGCTGGATTCACTCTGACACCTCCATCCGAGCGGCACTGAGCCGGGCTGCGGAAACTTCCGAGGAGGGGAAGCAAGTTGCCACACAGGCCGCAGCCGCCCGTGATGCGGCGCTGAAGGATGTCTCGGTTGCCCAGGACCGTTGCAAGGCCCTGGAGGACAAGCTACGGGGTTTGCACGACGAGCTCGCCAAAGAGGCTCGCGACCTCCAGGCAAAGGAGGAAGAGATGAAGGCTCGGGAGGCCGCCATCGGGGACCGCGACACTGAGCTGTCCGCTGATCGCAGCCGACTGAAGACACTAGAGCATAAGCTGAAGGCGGAGAGGGACAAGCTGGACGCCAAGGTGAAGGTCTTGGCCGAGGATCACGTGGCCTTCGCGGATCTTGAGGACAGATCTCGCAAGGCGCTGAAGTCGCTTTACGATGGTGGCCTGGAGAAGCCACTGGCCGGGGCCAAGGACGGCCCCGCCAAGCTGCTTCCCTTATTTGTCGAAGCGCTTGAGGCAGTCGTGACTGGCATCGACCCCATGGCCGAGGTTGAAACTCGTGTCCTTTCCTCTGCAGTGCTGACGCGGGTCCTCAGCCATGTCTACCTTCACAACCCTGGGGCCAACCTCGATGAGCTACTGGAGCCTGTGGATGCCGAGCACTCCGCCGCTGCTGCTGAGGCTGTGAAGGGCCGAGCAGAAGCCCTGCTGGCGAAGTTCTGTGCGTTCGCCACTGCGCCCAAGGCAGGTACTCCTGATCCCGCGACCTCGGGAGGTGGAGCTGACAGGCGCAACATCACCACGGAGGCGGGACTCCTGGCGAATGACGACGCTGCCCAAGGGTGATCTTCTCGCGGCTTCCTTCCTATTTCAACTCCTGCAACAAGCACCTTGCCTCGTGGAGGTGTTTAAACTTGTGTTTGGTATCACGAGGACAATTTATGGTTTGTAATATTTGCTTCCGAATTTGCGAGATTTTGCGGTTTCCTTCCAATTTGCTTCGTGTTCTACGTCTGCAGGGCCCGGCCCCACGCATACCTCAGCCGCCGTTAGCCCCGACCGGATCACCAAGACGGGACCAAGGAGTGAGGGGCTACGTGACAAGTTAGGCTCCTGAGTCGCGATGCTCAGGAGTCCCTCTTGACACGCAAACAGCAAATAGGGAGGGGGTGTAGGAGTAGATCTGTTGTTCTACGTCGGCAGGGCCCGGCCCCGCGCCTACCGCAACCGCCGTTAGCCTTGCGGAACTAAGGGTTGAGGTGATACGTGACCAGTTAGGCTCCTGGGTTGCGATACTCAGGAGTCCCCCTTGATGCTCAAACGGTCTTCGCACCTTGGCTCCGCTCGGGGAGGGGCACGCGACGACCACGTCCGAGGGACCTGTCTATGTGGCGTGTGCTCGGGCATGACCCGGGCGCAGCCCCTATGTCCAGCCCCCTCGTGTGGAGCTCCCGAGGGGAGGCGTTGCGGTGTGGCCAAACACTGAGCTCTGGGCTCCCTGAGGTTAATACAGCCGTGGGCTGCCCTCAGTTGTTTATCACCAGGACGGAGCATAGCGCTTCCGTATGTGTACGGGCATAGCCGCTCCTCGGTAGTGTCGTCAGCCAGCGCGGAGCATGGTGCTTCCACTGGTACGTGGGAGCCCCCCCCTCCAGGAGGAGCCCCCGAGGCGTATGCAGCCCCCCTGACACGTGGCTAGCATAGTAGGGCTAGAAGAGGTGTATCTGGGCACTCGTTAGCCAGCGCGGGACTCAGAAGGCCCTACCTCAAGCCGGGTTGCGGCTGATCTTGAGCCTTGGGCGGCTGAGTGTTGCTGCGAGGTGGTTTGATACAAATGCTCTATGTCCTCAGGTCCCGGCCCTCGAGCGAGCTCAGCCGCCGCTGGTATGCCAGGTCGTGATGACGTTGACAAGGCCAGGGGGTGAGGGCTGGAGAGCCAGGAAGAGCTCCTGAGTCGCGATGCTGGGGCGCCCCCCTTTTAACATGCAAGCAATTTGCATGAGGGGGAAAAAGGCCCGTGATAGGCGGGAGATGATAATAATAGTTAGGTTAAGCATGAAAGGCAAATCAGCTTAGATAGATGCAGGAAGGATACATGAGACAGGGTCAGGCCCGAGCGGCTTGGGGATGATGCAGCCCGAGGGGCGCCCCCAGCAATGTAAACAAAAAACATAAGCAAAAGGGATATATGCCGGAGGGACCGACCCACGTGACCTGGGAATAATGCAGCCCTGAGGGTGCTCCTAGCTGAAATGAACTCGAAAGATGTCACCTGATACCATTGTAGAGCGGGTGTTGGAGTAGCTAACGATGCGCGGTGGAGAGGCCGATCCTCACGAGCCACCGGAGCCCTGAGCCTCGGGAGGCTCTAGGGGTCCAGGCGGTTCCTCGAGGACCATCTCCATCTCCGCCAGGACCGCATGGTGCCTGGCCTCCTGAGCTGCCAGAATGCTCCACAGAAGACGCTGGTGAGCGGCAGCCGCGTTCGGCAGACCGAAAGGCATGCGAACGTAGCTGTGCGGCGGACCCTTGCAGCATCCCACGTGCGAAGGCCAGAAGCGCTCCCGAGACGCAACTTGGCTGAGCTCCGGGTAGTCGATGCAGACGCGCAGCCCGCTATCCTTGCCTGGATGGGGAGCTACGCCAGGTAGGCGGCGATCGCCGCGTATGACTCTTGATTCCTGCAGCTCCTGAGTGGTCTTGGTGATGAACTCCTGAGGGTTGGGTCTTCCTTGCCCCATGCCTTCCTGAGGGAAGCGTGCTGTGAAGAACGCCTCCAAGTAGTGCCCGAGCGCCTCAATCGTGATCTTGGCAAAGTCTGAGGCCCTGCAGGAGAGAGCCCCCGAGCTTTGCCCGAGGAGGGCGCTGGGCGCGCCTTCCTATGCGACAGAGGGAGGCGCCCCTTACACGGGCGCAGATCCTGTCGCGGTGCCTCCGGAGATGACAACCTCCTGAGGCCTTTAGCTGGGCGATGTCTTCTTCTTCTTAGGAACTATCTCGGGATGGTTCTCGCTCTTGATGTCCCGGTCCTCGACTGATGCAGCTTGGAAGGCATGCTCGAGAGAGCACACCGCATCCTTCTCTTCGCAGGGGACTGTGATGATTCTGCTGCTTCCCCGCATCTTAAGGACATTGTAACCATGGTAAGTTACTGCTATGAACTTGGCCAGGGCTGGTACCCGAGGATGGCATTGTATGGCAGGCGAATGTGGGCAATGTCAAAGTCGATGAACTTGGTACAGTAGTTCTTGCGCTGTCCGAAGGTGACAGGGAGGCGAACCTGCCCTATCGGAGTGGTGGAGCCGTCAGTGACTCCTGAGAAAGGCTTGGTTGGCTGAAGTTGATCATATGGCACTTGGAGGTTGTTGAACGTCGACGGATAGAAGGTTGAATCCTGCGCCACCATCGATGAGGGTCCTGGTAACTTGCATGTTGCTGATGACTGGGGAGCAAAGCATTGGGAGGATGCCAGCCGTAGCCGCACACTTGAGTTGATCCGCTGGGCTGAACGTGATGGCACACGTGGACCAACCTGAGAGGGCGCGTGGGCTCGAGCTTGGGAAGGACTGCATTCACCTCGTGAGCAAACTACTTGAAGATGCGCTGAGAGGTTGGGGCCTGGGCACCGCCCAAGATGCAAGCGATAGCACGTGCTCCTGGAAGCCCCCAGCCCCCTCGTCCTGGTGGTGGTCGTCATTCCTTCTTGGCGGTGGTGGCAGAGGAGGAAGGCATGCGTTGCTTTGCGGGCGATCCTCGCGAGGCTGATCCCTCCAAGCCCCCTTGCAAGGCTGGTCCTGCCAGCGATCCTCACGAGGGCGGTCACGTGACTCCTGGCGAGGGCCTCGGTCGTCCCATCGTCCTCCACCTCTTCCTCCTCCTCGGCTGTAGCCCCAGTTTGCGCTCGAGGCATCGGCCGATGCGTCCTTCTTTAACGGATATGAGCTCCTGGCATTCGTTGGTGTTGTGGGTGTAGAGGTTGTGGTAGGCACAGAATTGGTTGCCCTTGGAGGACTCCGGCTGGTCCCTGCCGTGATGCGTGTCTGGTTCTGCTGCGAGCATAGCTGCTCCTTTGCACTTCACGTCCTTGGCCTTGGCTTTCTTCTCTTCTGTGTTAGCTACTGGGAGCTCGAGGAGGGAGAGGCGCCCCTCCTCAGCTCTTGTGCACTTGGTCACCAGGTTGACCAGCTCCAGAGATGTGCATAGATCCTCGTGGATGGCAAGCTCCTCCTTCATCTTGACGTCGCTGACACCGTCAGAGAACGCTGAGATGATGGCCTCATCAGTCACCTTGGGAATCTTGAGGCGAGCGCTGTTGAAGCGCTGGATGTACTTCTGCAATTCTCTCCTGGCTGCTGCTTGATGCGGCGTAGGTCACCCGCGACCAGGGGATGGTCGCAGTACCCTGGAAGTTGGCGATGAAACGCTTGCGCATCTCGTCCCAGGAGGAGATCGAGCCGGGAGGTAGGTTCAGGAGCCAGTTGCGGGAACCATCCTTGAGCGCCATGGGAAACCAGTTCGCCATGACCTTTTCGTCTCCGTTAGCCGCCTCGATGCCCAACTCGTAGAGCTATAGGAACTCCGCGGGGTCGGCAGTGCCATCGTAGCAAGGAGGCAGATCTCGCTTGAACTTGCCTCGCTAGGTGACGCTACGTAGCTCGGTGGTGATGGCGCGGCAGCCTGCGGTGGCCACCGGAGCCCTTTGCAGTCGCGGGGCCTGCTCTTGGAGATTCCCATGCACTGCCGCCAGGGGCAGCGCAGGGTCTTTACGTGCTGGTGCAGCGATGCGGTCTTGACGCGCTGGAGCAGGGAGCACGCAGGCGCCTTCCTGGGGCCGAGGGATTTCTTGGCAGCTCCTTACTTGTCGCGCAGGCGCCGGACGCGGTGGGTCTCGTCCATGGGCCGCACGCCTTGGGGCCAGGGCGCCTTCTTGGGGAGGAGGTGGCAGAGGCGCCTCTTGAGCTGCATCGCCCATGTAGGATGGAGGGTGATGTAGCGAGAGGGATGGTCCAGGAGAGCCCCCTGCGCGCTGTCGAGCTCGGTGATGCGAGCGAGCCACTCCTCGTAGAGGTCGTCGATGGGGCAGTAGTGCAGTAGCTCACGTGCCAGAAGCAATGCGGCCTGCACGTCCGTGGGAGCGCGACGAGCGTGAGACGACGAACCAGTTGGAGTTAGCGACGGAGTGGCGGTGTGGCCTTCCTGCCACACCGAGGGATGCAGCGATGATGCTTGCTGCTTGTTCCACACCGGTCCGATGGCGGCGTTGGCGGCGGGCAACGGAGAACGACGAGGAGGCCCACCGATGGGGGCCGTCTGTGCGATGCGGGTGGTGAGAGTAGCCCGACGCTCAGCGTGAGCTCGGCGAGCATCCGCCATGGATGCGACGAAGCGATGGAACGCAGAACCGCGGAAAGATGATTCGGGCGCACACCTACCTAGCACGCCAAATGTCTTATATCGGGTTCCAGCAAAACCCTTAAGGTTCTAACTCTGGGGTGTCCACGGAGATCTTCTCCCTACCGATCCACACCCCAAAACCTCGCCGCAAACCTAAGCTACACAATGAACAATGCAAGGGACACAAGGTTTATACTGGTTAGGGCCACCGTTGTGGTGTAATACCCTAATCCAGTGTGTGGTGTGGTGGATTGCCTCTGGGGCTAATGATGAACAGTACAGAGGAAGAACAGCCTCGCGAGGGGCGTTCTTGTGGTGGTGTGCTTGGAGAGGAATTGCTCCGTCTCTATTGGCTCTAGGTGGGATCCAGATACCTTCTACTGTGGTGGCTATCTCTATTTATAGGGGCCCTGGTCCTCTTCCCAAATATTGAGCGGGAAGGGAGCCAACAAGGGCCATTTGGAAGGGGAGAACTAGTACAAGCTATCCTGACTAAAGTTGGTCTTCAACTGCCAAAGGCACTGGCGATGACGCTATCTTGGGCTCCACGGTGATATCCGTCCTACCGTCCTACTGGTCTTGGTCTCATTGCACCAATAGGGAAACCTTTGCTTGATACCTCGGTACTCTACGCCTGCACTTGCCCCCTTTGCACCAAAGAGGAAACGAGGACACTATGCTAGCTGGCGCCCGCCTGGTCTCAATCATCATGGCTTGCGTCACGAGCACCTCACGAGGTACTCCTTGCCTTGATCTCTCCGCCTCCTCACGAGCCTGCCTGGTGAGGCCACCCCTGAGGAAGACTTGTGTCATCCGCCCTATGAGGCTTGGCCCCTCGCGAGGGTCTTGAGCCTGGGTTGACGAAGACGGGCCGTACTGGGCTACTGCTTGAGCCATGGCACAGGCTGCAGGCAGGCATGTCTGGGGACCCCTATTCCCAGAACACCGACAGGCGTGGTGGCCGTCATTGCATGTTGGGGTGCGCCCCCGTGATCCATAGATCATTTTGGTCTGGCCTGCTCTGTTCTCCAAGTTGTACCGCAGGTCATGTGTGTTTCCTCGAGCTGTTGTGTTTCTGTTTGTTCGGCGACGTGATGTCGGCTGGTGCTCGGACTGAGTTGCCGCTTATCTTGACCATGTGGTGGTCCGTCAAGCGCATTATGCTCTGGTAGTGCTAGCTCCAATGCCTCGTCATCGAATTGAGGTAGCAGTTTGCGCTTCGAGTAACTTTTGGTTGGGCATTCGAGTCTGTATTCCTCGACCGCCTGGACTTCGGGTAACTTTTGCTTCTTCTTCAGCCTTTTTGCAGTGGCTATAAGCCGGCGCTTGAAACGCTCCTGCTCAACGGGATCCTTAGGCATGATAAATTCTTCGTCGCCGGGGCTCACCTCATCCTCGGAGAGGGGCATGTAATTGCTGTCTTCTGAGTCGTTGTTCACGGCCTGTTCATTGGGGCTGGCTCGCCCATCTTCCCGTCCAGCCTGTTCGAAACTTGGCTTGGCGGGGTCTTCGTTGTCTTCGACATCGTCCGGAGTGCTATACTCTCTTGTGATGGATCGCTATTTTTACCATGGCGTGATTTAGAGCGGCGCCGCTGATGTCGGCACTTAGACTGCTTCTCAAGAAGTTTATCCTCAACTGGATCTTTTATGTCATCGCCATTGTCTTCTTTGGGTGTATCCACCATGTATATATCGTATGAGGAGGTGGCTGTCCATCGCCCTGTGGGTAGTGGTTCCTGTTCTTCTCTGGCATCGTCATCCATACCGTCGATGTCTTCAGAGTCAAAATGAAGCATGTCGGTCAAATTGTTGACAGTGGCTATCAAGTGGGTGGTGGGTGGGTACTGAAGTTCTTCATCGTCTGCTTCCCACTCAAGCCAAACATAGTTCGGCCAAGGATCTCCTGACAAGGAGAGAGACTTTAATGTGTTTAACACATTGCCTAAGGGTGAGTGTTGAAAGATGTCCGCGGAGCTGAACTCTAAGATCGGCGCTCGGTCATATTCGATGGGTGCGGATACACTCGGTTCGGAGCCTATGGCCGGAGAAGAGTCCGAGGTTCCAACGACACAGGCCTCGTTGGAGGTCAGATCTGTGTTTGGCTCTAGCGTCATTGAGTCCACGGCTTCCATGGCGAGGTTGAGCCTCCCATCCTAGGATGGCGCGCTCTGCTCTAGACCTCGGGCCAGTGCGGTTACAAGTGCAATCTCCCGCACATAGTCTGATGACAGATTTAGATCATGTTCACTGTGGCGGCGGGGCGCGGCTGCCATAGGCTCGAATCTGTCGAAGATCAAGTCTCCGCGGGTGTCGGTAGTGTGGTTCAAGCTTCCAAACCTGACCTGATGTCCAGGGGCATAGCTGTTGATCTGCTCCAGATGGCCAAGCGAGTTGGTCCGCAGTGCGAAGCCGCCGAATACGAAGATCTGTCCGGGGAGAAAAACTCCACCCTGGACGGCGTTGTTGTAGATGATTGAAGGAGCCATCATGCCTTATGGTGACGACACAGTGGAACTCTCAATGAAAGAACCAATGTCGGTGTCAGAACTAGCGGATATCGGTTAGGGGGTCCCGAACAGTGCGTCTAAGGCTAATGGTAATATGAGGCGGGGGACACAATGTTTACCTAGGTTCGGTCCCTCTCGATGGACGTAATACCCTACTTCCTGCTTGATTGATCTTGATGATATGAGTATTAAAAGAGTTGATCTACCACGAGATCGTAGAGGCAAAACCCTAGAAGCCAGCCTATGGTTATGATTGTTCTTCTCCTACGGAGTAAACCCTTCGGTTTATATAGACACTTGAGGGGGCTAGGGTTACACTGAGTCGGTTACAGAGAAAGGAATCTTCACATCCGAATCGCCAAGCTTGCCTTCCACGCAAAGAAGAGTCCCATCCGGACACGGGCCGAAGTCTTTTATCTTGTATATTCATAGCCCAACAGTCCGGCATACGCATATAGTCTGGCTATCCAAGGACCCCTTAATCCAGGACTCCCTCACAAGTGAAGGATTTATATCTCTCCTTGTGGAACAACTAAGTTGATGAAGACATGTAGCAGCAACAACAGAAGCCTTGCATCATTGGTTTGGTCGGGTCGACGCTGGAAAGAGCGCCGCTGTACATTATCAGCACCTGAGCGGCTCAACCTCTCTATCCCCTACCTCAACTCACCTGTGCGGTTGCTGCAGTTTGATACAAGTGTGTAAATACAACATACTTTGCATCATATATTTAGACTGTAACATCTTATTCTCAACTCCATCAGGTTGCATCAAAATCACTACTGAAAATAAAAAGATGGCATGTAGTAATAGTAATAGGCTGCTGTAGTAATATATATACATGGTAGGTCAACGGCAGAGCATGAAAGTTCCATCACGTTGCATGTCGTACTACTTCGAAGTTTCAAATTTTGTATCTAGTGTATGAGACATACTATTTCATGCTAATGCATGGGCATACAAGATGCAACTAAAGACAACTCATATAGTTCAATGAGCACAAATTAAAAAGCAAGAGTAGCATATGACAATTATGTGCCAAGTTTGTTGTCATTGCACTGGTAACCAACAAGTTTAAGTTTTAGTAACCGTAAAACATAGCAGTGAAGAGTGTCGCACTTGCTAAAAATAGCAGCTCCATTCCCATAGTCCCAGCTCGTCTCAAAGATGAAAGCAACTGATAGCCCCCCATTGTTGCAGATGAAGTCCTGGAGCACACCGACTTCATTTTTTTTTGCTAAGACAACATAGAATCATCCGCGATTTGTGACTTGCAGGGAAAGAAGAGATGCTTACAGGAGATATCGACATGAAGTTCTGGTGATACTAGTTGGCAGCCAGGAACGCGCCAATGAAGTTGATAAGGTGGTGGTCCTGCTTGTCCCTCCATGTGGTACTCATCATGCATATTTCACGACCTGTGACACAACAACCAGCAGAGCCATTAAAAACATGTAATTACACTTAAAAATATAGTATAATCAGTCCAAATTGACTGCAAATAAAATACTGGAAAATACACACATATTTAAGCACCAGATATGTTAACAGTACCTTCAATTTTGTCGGATTTCGGGTTTCGGCAGACCCTCAAGGTTCGACCTCTGGGGTGCATGCGAAGATCACACCTCCTGCCTACCCACTTCTCGTCGCCTCGCAAGGATCTAAACTACACGAAGAACAACACAAGGGACACGAGATTATACTGGTTCAGGCCACCATTGTGGTGTAATACCCTACTCCAGTTTTATGGTGTGGTGGATTGCCTCAGGGGCTGATGATGAATAGTAGAAGGAAGAACAACCTCGCGAGGGGCTGTTCTTGGCTGGTGCGATGAACTACTTGGGTGACTTCAGTCGCCTCTCTCTCTCACTAGCCTACCCAAAATCTCCTCCCTCCACTCTGCAGTGGCTAGCTCTATTTATAGAGCGTGGCCCTGGGCCTCTTCCCAAATATTGAGCGGGAAGGGCGCCAACAATTGGCCATTTTGAAGGGGAACATCTAGTACACTTATCCTGACTAAAGTCAGTCCTCACCTGCCAAAGACCCTGACGGTGACGCCGGCTTGGGCTCCACGATGACCTCCATCCTGCCGCCCTGCTGGTCTTGGTCTTGTTGAACCTGAAATGGTTCCCTTTGCTTGATACTCTTTCCTGCGCTTGCCCCCTTTGCACCAAAGAGGAAACAAGGACTCTGCGCAGGCCGGTGCCCGCCTGGCGCCCGCCTGGCCTTGGTCGTCATGGCTTGCGTCATGGGCACCTCGTGAGGTACCCCGCCTTGACCTCCCCGCCTCCTTGTGAGCCAGCCTGACGAGGCTGTGCCCGAGGAAGCCTCTTGTCGTCCGCCCCGCGAGGCTTGGCCCCTCGCGAGGGTCTTGAGTATGTGTTGATGAAGATGGGCCGTACTGGGCCACTCCCTGAGCCACGCCGCAGGCCGCAGGCAGGCAAGTCTGGGTACCCCCGTTCCCAGAACGCCGACAAATTTCAACTCATCTTCCCGTGCCTAGTGAATTTTACCTCTGATGCACCTGCAAAATCACAGAGATAATGCAGAGACTACATAATTTTTTTATTCCACAAGCATAAAACTAGCCAGTTTGTTTGAAAGCACCGGGGGCTTAGCATGTACACTATCCAAGAAAAGCATTTCTAAAGCACTAAAATTACTGTAGCTGAAAGGCTCAAACATAAAATGACTGAAGCTACAAAGAACCAAGCAGTAGAAAATTACAGAAAAACAAGCTGCTGAAAATACATACTAGAAAATGTTGTGCAAAGGAAATATTCTCATAAGAAATAGAAGTGTAGAAATCAAGCAACCGTGTGATTACCCTACTAAAGAATTTCTTAGTTTGTTTTGAAATGAATGCACCCAACAAAAAATTCACTGAAATGACATTGCGATTATTATGAAATACCCACTGTGATTACACTTAAAATTCTAGTGCAATTGCAATATGAAGCACTGTAATTACACTTAAAATTCCAGTGTAATTACAATAGAAAAGCACTGTGATTCCACTGAAAATGCCTATAGTAAATACACTTAGATTCCAGGTGTAATTACACTAAAAAAACATTGTACTTACACTATAAAAAAATCAATGAATCACAATTCAGTTTGACTGCAAAAATACAGTGCAAAAACTAAAAAATTGCAATTAAATGCCCACTATAACTACATTAAAAAATACACTGTAATCATAGTTTAAAATTCAGTAAAATACACTAAATTCCCAATAAAAACACATAGGTTTCAGAACAGTAAATACACTTAAGTTTCAATCATTTCCATTTAGTCTTCAAATGGTAAAATGGAAGCAATACATACCCAACAAAGACAACCCAGAATGAAAGGTTTAAAAATGCTAGCAGACCCAACAAAGACAAACACAAAATGACAGGTTCCACAATGCTAGCAGCCCAAACAAAGACAACCAAAAGGACCATGGGATTGCAGTTGAATTTTCAGGATGTTTCATTTGAGCATCTGGGCATACATATACATGAAACGAGCCAGAATAAATCAACTTAGAGAGCACCTATCAGCGCAAATCAAACACATGTCACCACTATTAACTACATAACAAACCGCTAGCAGAATCACACTCACACACTCACATGGAACAAACAAGATCACCTACCGTCAGAAGCAGATGCCAAATCGATGGGGGAGTGGGTGTCATGCACCTACCACTGATACATCTACAACAGAAAAATCCGAGGGGAATCCATTGCGACAGCTACATGTACAGGTACATCTTAGAGAGAGGGTGAGGGGGTGTGATACGTCTGCAATGTATCTATAATCTTTGATTGCTCCATGCTATTATATAACCCGTTTTGGATGTTTATGGGCTTTACTTTACACTTTTATAGCATTTTTGGGCTAACCAACTAACCGAAGGCCCAGCCCAAATTTTTGTTTTTTGCCTATTTCTGTGTTTCATAGAAAAGCAATATCAAACGGAGCCCAAACAGAATGAAACCTTCGGGAGCGATCTTTTTGGAACAAACGCAATCAAGGAGACTTGGTGTGGACGTAAAGAAGTACCTGAGGCGGCCACGAGGGTGCAAGGCGCGCCCTAGGGGGGTGGGCACGCCCCCACCCTCGTGGGCCCCTCGTGGCTCCCCTGACCGACCTCCTTCGCCTATATATACCTCCATACCCTGAAAACACCCAGGAGCACCACGAAAACCTATTTCCACCGCTGCAACCTTCTGTACCCGTGAGATCCGATCTTGGAGCCTTTTCTGGCGCTCCGCCGGAGGGGGAATCGATCACGGAGGGCTTCTACATCATCACCAAGGCCTCTCCGATGAGTTGTGAGTAGTTTACCACAGACCTTCGGGTCCATAGTTATTAGCTAGATGGCTTCTTCTCTCTCTTTGAATCTCAATATAAAGTTCTCCTCAATCTTCTTGGAGATCTATTCGATGTAACTCTTTTTGCGGTGTGTTTTTCGAGATCTGATGAATTGTGGGTTTATGATCAAGTTTATCTATGAGAAATATTTGTATCTCCTCTGAATTCTTTTATGTATGATTGGTTATCTTTGCAAGTCTCTTCGAATTATCAGTTTGGTTCGGCCTACAAGATTGATCTTTCTAGCAATGGGAGAAGTGGTTTGCTTTGGGTTCAATCTTGCGGTGTCCTTTCCCAGTGATAGCAGGGGCAGCAAGGCACGTATTGTATTGTTGCCATTGATGATAAAAAGATGGGGTTTATATCATATTGCTTGAGTTTATCCCTCTACATCATGTCATCTTGCCTAATGTGTTACTCTGTTCTTATGAACTTAATACTCTAGATGCATGCTGGATAGTGGTCGATGTGTGGAGTAATAGTAGTAGATGCAGAATCGTTTCGGTCTACTTGTCGTGGACATGATGCCTATATACATGATCATGCCTAGATAATCTCAGAACTATGCACTTTTCTATCAATTGATCGATAGTAATATGTTCACCTACCGTAATACTTATGCTATCTTGAGAGAATCCTCGGTTCTATCTTTTATCATATAAGTTTCCGATCTACTTTATTTTGCAATCTTTACATTCCAATCTATATCATAAAAATACCAAAAATATTAATCTTATCTTATTATCTCTATCAGATCTCAGTTTCGCAAGTGGTCATGAAGGGATTGACAACCCCTTTATCGCGTTGGTTGTGAGGTTCTTGTTCGTTTGTGTAGGTACGAGGGACTTGTGAGGAGCCTCCTACTGGATTGATACCTTGGTTCTCAAAAACTGAGGGAAATACTTACGCTACTTTGCTGCATCACCCTTTCCTCTTCAAGGGAAAACCAACACAGTGCTCAAGAGGTAGCAGGGTGGGGGTGACCTTGTTGGCGAGCGGTGTCCCTGGCAGAGCGAGTTCATGGTCGGGGCCTGACCTCTCCTTCCTGATTAGAGGAGGGGAGGGAGACGAGGTCATGGCGTCTGGGGCATGCGTCCGTGCCGTGATCCGGACGGGATCCCGATGGGATCTACACGAGGCCGCCGCCACCCCTCCCCCGCATCGGGGCCGGGTGCAGGTCACCTCCCAGGAAAGGAGACGGAGACGGAGCCGGCGTGAACACAGATGGGACTCGGACGCGCGGCGGAGGTGGTTGCCGAGGCAAGCGCGGTGATGGGGTGGGTCACCGGGATCCATGGCATGGTGGAGGCGCCCCTGAGGAGGGGAAGAGTAGAGGGCGAGGGAAGGAGGGCGCCACCGCCGGCGACGAGAAGCTAGGGTTAGAGAGGGGTGGCGGCGTCGATCTGGATCGAGGAGAGAGGTTAGGGTTTGGGCTGCGAATCATGGGGGGAGGAGTGGTGTGGAGCGGAGAGGGGAGAGGGGGGAGGAGTGGTGTGCGGTGGGTGAGTGGTGGCATTCGACCACTAACAGGTGGGCCTGCGAGAAATTAGGCCCAAATGTCAGTGTCCTCAACGGCATGTGGTGTAGGTGAGGGGAGCTGCTTCTGGTGGGTGTGGGTGGGTGTGGGACGTTGGATCTGGCAGTATCCGACGGTCTCTAATGCTTGATCTGCGTGAGATGCCCATAGACCAATTAGAACGAAGTGCAGGCTTTGATGACGTTATGGCCATCTAAAATGGCCGTAATCAATTTTCCATTTTTTGAGTGCCCAAAATAAGTTTTTTTGAAAGACCTACAATATATTTGTTGCAAAATTGGACCAAATCATTTTTATAAAATATTAGGCCATATTTAATGTACAATTGACCAAATGGTTGGGTCTCACAAGTTCTTATCCACCTATCGTGAAAAAGACAAGTTTCTGCCGATTCACTTGAAAGTGGGTCAAATTTGAACTGCAGCTGCCTCATAGTTTGCTCTTTATATTTTCCAAAAATAATTTCTAGGTACATTACTATCTATTTAATGATAGAAACACAAAAAAAATTCCAAGATTCAACCAGTAGATAGGAACAGTCATGCCCGTGGTTTTCACAGCATTTTGAAACGAGCATGAAAAATTAAAAAGAAATTAAAAAAATGGAAGACCTCTGCATTGTGTCAATATATGTGACCAAGTAGCCAGAAAAAATAATAAACTTGTAATACGGTAATTATTTTAAAAAAGTGTTCACAGAAATGAGCTATCATGTGTGAAGATTCATGGCTTCCAAGCCAAATGATCAATCTTATGGCCACATTCATGACATAGTTTGTTCAAATGACCTCATATCGTCCACAAGGGCGCATCTTGGAATGTCAAACATTGTTGCCTAAGGAAGTTTTCATTTTCTTTGGACAAAAAATTCATTTTCCATTTTTTCGAGTGCCCAAAATGACTTTTTTGTGAAGGACCTACCATATATTTGTAGAAAATTGGACCAAATGAATTTACTAAAATATTAGGCCATATATAACGTACAATTGACCAAATGGTTGGGTGTCAAAAGTTTTGATACACCTCTCGTGAAAAAGACAAATTTCCGCTGAGTCAGTTGGAAACGTGTCAAATTTGAACTGCAGCTGCGTTATAGTTTGCTCTTTATGTTTTGCAAAAGTCATTTCTACGTACACAAGTATCTATTTAATCAGAGAAAAAACAAAAGCTTTCCAAGATTCAACCACTAGTTAGGAATGGTCATGGCCGCGGTTTTGACCGCATTTTGAAACGGGCAGAAATTTTTATTTTTTTTGGAAAACCTCCGCATTGTGTCATTATATGTGAGCAAAATGCTAGAAATAATAATAAACTTATAATACGGTAATTATTTAAAAAAGGTGCTCACACAAATGAGTTATCATGTGTGAAGATTCAATGCTTCCAAGCCAAATGATCAATCTTGTGGCCACATTCATGACATAGTTTGTTCAAATGATCTCATGTCGTGCACAAGGGTGCATCTTGGAATGGAAAAGAATATTGCCTAAGGATTTTTTTTCATTTTTCTTCAGACGAAAAATTCATTTACCAATTTTTCAAGTGCCCAAAATAAGGTTTTTTTGTGAAGGACCTACCATATATTTGTTCCAAAATTGGACAAATCAATTTTCTAAAATAATAGGCCATCTATAATGTACAATTGACCAAATGGTTGGGTGTCAAAAGTTTTGATCCACCTTTCATGAAAAAGACAAATTTCCGCCGATTCAGTTGGAAGCGGGTCAAATTTGAACTATAGCTGCCTTATAGTATGCTCTTTATTTTTTCCAAAAATCTTTTCTAGGTACATAAGTATCTATTTATTCAGAGAAAAACCAATTTTTTTTGATGATTCAACCACTAGCTAGGAACGGTCATGCCGCAGTTTGCCCGCAAATTCAAATTTTGTAGCTAGTGTATGAGACATACTATTTCATGATAATGCATGGGCATACAAGATGCAACTAAAGACAACTCATATAGTTCAATGAGCACAAATTAACTAGCAAGAGTAGCATATGACAATTATGTGCCAAGTTTGTTGTCATTGCACTGGTAACCAACAAGTTTAAGTTTTAGTAACGGTAAAACATAGCAGGGAAGAGTGTCGCACTTGCTAAAAATAGCAGCTCCATTCCCAGAGTCCCAGCTCGTACCAAAGATGAAAGCAACTGATAGCCCCCCATTGTGGCAGATGAAGTCCGGGAGCACACATAATTCATTAGTTTTTGCTAAGACAACACAAAATCATCCGTGATTTGTGACTTGCGGGGCAGGAAGAGATGCTTACAGGAGATACTGACAGGAAGTTCTGGTGATACGAGTTGGCAGCCAGGAACGCGCCAATGAAGTTGATAAGGTGGTGGTCCTGCTTGTCTATCCATGCGGTACTCATCATGCATATTCCACGACCTGTGACACGACAACCAGCAAAGCCATTAAAAACATGTAATTACACTTAAAAATATAGTATAATCAGTACAAATTAACTATAAATAACATACTGGAAAATACACACATATTGAAGCACCTGATATGTTAACAGTAGCTTCATTTTCAACTCATCTTCCCATGCCTAGTGAATTTCACCTCCGATGCACCTGCAAAATCACAGAGATAATGCAGAGAACACATAAATTTTTTATTCCACAAGCACAAAACTGGCCAGTTTGTTTGAAAGCACTGCGGGCTTAGCATGTACACTGGCCAATAAAAGCATTTCTAAAACACTAAAATTACTGTAGATTAAAGGCTCAAACAGAAAATGACTGAAACTACAAAGAACCAAGCAGTAGAAAATTACAGAAAACAAGTTGCTGAAAATACATACTAGAAAATGTTGTGCAAAGGAAATATTCTTATAAGAAAGAAAAGTGTAGAAATCAAGCAACAGTGTGATTACCCTACTGAAGAACTGCTTAGTTTGTTTTAAAATGAATGCACCCAACAAATTTTTTACTGACATGATACTGCGATTATTATGAAATACCCACTGTGATTACAATTAAAATTCTAGTGCAATTACAATATAAAGCACTGTAATTACACTTAAAATTCTAGTGTAATTACAATATAAAAGCACTGTGATTCCACTGAAAATGCCTACAGTAAATACACTTAGATTCCAGGTGTGATTACACTAAGAAAACACCGTACTTACACTATAAAAAATCAATGAATCACAATTCAGTTTGACTGCAAAAATACAGTGCAAAAACTAAAAAATTGCACTTAAATGCCCACTGTAACTACATTGAAAAATACATTGTAATCATAGTTTAAAATTCAATAAAATACACAAAATTCCCAATAAAAACACATAGGTTTCAGAACATTGAATACACTTAAGTTTCAATCATTTCTATTTAGTCTTGAAATGGTACAATGGAAGCAATACATACCCAACAAAGACAACCCAAAATGAAAGGTTTAAAAATGCTAGCAAACCCAACAAAGACAAACACAAAATGAAAGGTTCCATAATGCTAGCAGACCAAAAGGACCAGGGAATTGCAGTTGAATTTTCAGGATGTTTGATTTGAGCATCTGGGCATACATATACATGAAACGAGTTAGACGAATCACCTTAGAGAGCACCTATCAGCGCAAATCAAACACCTGTCACCACTATTAACCACATAACAAACCGCTAGCAGAATCACACTCACATGGATCAAACAAGATCACCTACCATTAGAAGCATATGCCAAATCGATGGGGGAGTGGGGGTCATGCACATACCACTGATACATCTACAACAGAAAAATACGAGGGGAATCCATCGCGGCAGCTACATGTACAGGTACATCTTAGAGAGAGGGTGATGGGGTGTGTTACGTCTGCAACGTATCTATAATTTTTGATTTCTCCATGCTATTATATTACCCATTTTGGATGTTTATGGGCTTTACATTACACTTTTATAGCATTTTTGCGACTAACCTACTAACCGGAGGCCCGGCCCATATTGCTGTTTTTTTGCATATTTCAGTGTTTCACAGAAAAGGAATATCAAACGGAGTCCAAACGAAATGAAACCATTGGGAGCGATCTTTTTGGAACAAACGCAATCCAGGAGACTTGGAGTGGACGTCAAGAAGCAGCTGAGGCGGCCACGAGGGTGCAAGGCGCGCCCTAGGGGGGTGGGCGCGCCCTCACCCTCGTGGGCCCCTTGTGGCTCCCCTGACCGACCTCCTTCACCTATATATACCTCTATACCCTGAAAACATCCAGGAGCACCACGAAAACCTATTTCCACCGCCGCAACCTTCTGTACCCGTGAGATCCCATCTTGGAGCCTTTTCTGGCGCTCCGCTGAAGGGGGAATCGATCACGGAGGGACTCTACATCATCGCCAAGGCCTCTCCGATGAGTTGTGAGTAGTATACCACAGACCTTCGGGTCCATAGTTATTAGCTAGATGGCTTCTTCTATCTCTTTGAATATCAATACAAATTTCTCCTCGATCTTCTTGGAGATCTATTCGATGTAACTCTTTTTGCGGTGTGTTTGTCAAGATCCGATGAATTGTGGGTTTATGATCAAGTTTATCTATGAGAAATATTTGAATCTCCTCTAAATTCTTTTATGTATGATTGGTTATCTTTGCAAGTCTCTTCGAATTATCAGTTTGGTTTGGCCTACTAGATTGATCTTTCTTGCAATGGGAGAAGTGCTTAGCTTTGGGTTCAATCTTGCGGTGTCCTTTCCTAGTGACAGCAGGGGCAGCAAGGCACGTATTGTATTGTTGCCATCGAGGAAAAAAAGATGGGGTTTATATCATATTGCATGAATTTATCCCTCTACATCATGTCATCTTGCCTAATGTGCTACTCTGCTCTTATGAACTTAATACTCTAGATGCATGCTGGACAACGGTCAATGTGTGGAGTAATAGTAGTAGATGCAGAATCATTTCGGTCTACTTGTCGCGGACATGATGCCTATATACATGATCATGCCTAGATAATATCATAACTATGCACTTTTCTATCAATTGCTCGATAGTAATTTGTTCACCCACCGTAATACTTGTGCTATCTTGAGAGATGCCACTAGTGAAACCTATGGCCCCTGGGTCTATCTTTTATCGTATAAGTTTCTGATCTACTTTATTTTGCAATCTTTACTTTCCAATCTATATCATAAAAATACCAAAAATATTTATCTTATCTTATTATCTCTATCAGATCTCACTTTCGCAAGTGGTCGTGATGGGATTGACAACCCCTTTATCGCGTTGGTTGCGAGGTTCTTGTTTGTTTGTGTAGGTACGAGGGACTTGTTAGGAGCCTCCTACTGGATTGATAGCTTGGTTCTCAAAAACTGAGGGAAATACTTATGCTACTTTGCTGCATCACCCTTTCCTCTTCAAGGGAAAACCAACACAGTGCTCAAGAGGTAGCAGGGTGGGGGTGACCTTGATGGCGAGCGGTGTCCCGGGCAGAGTGAGTTCATGGTCGGTGCCTGACCTCTCCTTCTTGATTAGAGGAGGGGAGGGAGACGAGGTCATGGCGTCTGGGGCATGCGTCCGAGCCGTGATCCGGACGGGGTCCCGATTGGATCTACACGAGGCCGCCGCCATCCCTCCACCGCGGCAGGGCCGGGTGCAGGTCACCTCCCACGAAAGGAGATGGAGACGGAGCCGGCGCAGACACGGATGGGACTCGGACACGCGGCGGAGGTGGTTGCCAAGGCAGGCGCGGAGATGGGGTGGGTCACCGGGATCCATGGTGTGGTGGAGGTGCCCATGAGGAGGGGAAGAGGAGAGCATGAGGGAAGGAGGGCGCCGCCGCCAGCAACGGGAAGCTAGGGTGAGAGAGGGGTGGCGGCCTCGATCTGGATCGGGGAGAGAGGTTAGGGTTTGGGCTGCATGTCGTGGGGGAAGGAGTGGTGTGTGGGGGAGAGGGGGAGAGGCGGGAGGAGTGGTGTGCGGTGGGTGAGTGGTGGCATTCGGCCACTAAACAAGTGGGCCGACGAGGAATTAGGCCCACATGTCAGTGTCCTCAACGGCATGTGGTGTAGGTGATGGTAGCTGCTTCTGGGTGGGTGTGGGTGGGTGTGGGCCATTGGATCTGGCAGTATCCGACGGTCTCTAATGCTTGATCTGTGTGACATGCCCATAGACCAATTAGAACGGAGTGCAGGCTTTGATGACGTTATGGCCATCTAAAATAATCATAATCAATTTTCCATTTTTGAGTGCCCAAAATGAGATTTTTTGAAGGACCTACAGTATATTTGTTGCAAAATTGGACAAAATCAATTTTCTTAAAAATTAGGCCATATATAATGTAAAATTGACCAAATGGTTGGGTGTCAAAAGTTTTGATCCTCCTCTCGTGTAAAAGACAAATTTCCACCGATTCAGCTAGAAGCGGGTCAAATTTGAACTGCAGTTGCCTTATAGTTTGCTCTTTATTTTTTCAAAAAATCATTTCTAGTTACATAAATATCTATTTAATCAGAAATACATGGTTTGGTGGCGATACATCGAGGTTTGGACGGTGGCCTAGGGCTCCAACTCTAGAGCGCGTAAACTGGCATGCCCGCCCCGTGGTCACTGCGTGACCATGGCGTTGCCATGCGTTCTGGGTGGTGTAGGCATATCTAGTGGGTTGGGCACTCCCTAGGTAGGTGCTAGGAAGGAAACTACAACATAAGATTCTCATGAGGAGACCGAACTACGCTCAAACATGAATTAGCGGCCAAGTGTTTGATTAGCTGTATGGGAAATGCACATGGCCAATGGGCATGAGTTTTGGTTGAGGATGATCATACACTTAGAAGAATGTCTTCACAAATTTTCAGCTTAAAAGGAAGAGCCTATGTGGTACTTGCTTTGCAAAGTACCACACTGGAAAAAAATATGAATGTTGAAGTTGGGCTCAAAAATGAATGTATTGAACTGAAATTTGGTGGAGGATGGTTATTTGGGCATAGGAAAGCACTGTAGAAAATTGGTACCATTTGGACATGCCAAAGTGGTACTTCCTTCACCATGCTCTTCTTTGTACAAAAACTTGGGAAAATTAGCAAGAGAAATTGGATAAATGAAATGAGCTCAAATTTGGTGTAGGTAAGTTACATAGGTATGGTCATGCCTTGGTAAATTTCCAGATCATTTGGGTAAGCCTAGCTAGTACTTACTTCACAGAGCTTCTCTCGAGATAGAAACTTTGGAAATTTTCTGAAAAAAATTACCAGGAAAATGGAGCTGAATATTAATATGTGGCAATGATTTGGGTATGGAAGAGTTCCCAAAAAGTTTGAGGGAGATAGGAGGTGTCTAGATAACACTTGCTTTGCAATGTGCCAATCTGGCCATAAAATATAAACTGAACCTAGGCTCACATAGATGATTTGACTGAGCTGCAATTTGGAGGAGGGTGATAATTTGGGCATATGAAGGAAATGTATAAATTTCATGTCATTTGGATGTATAAAAATGGTACTTCCTTCACAATGCTTCTTGGTGGACAAAAACTTTGGAAAATTTTGTCGAGGAAGATTTACTGGGCAAATGGAGCTGAATTTTGTCATAAGGCAATGGTTTGGATAGGAAAGAGTGCCCAAAATTTTTGAGGGCAACCAAGAATATATAAATAGCACTTCCTTCACAAAGTGATGTTTTGAATAGAATAGGAAAATGAATATTGTTGAATTATTTTTAAACTAGGCAAGGAAGGATTTTTACATATTTGACGAAGATATGACCAAAAGATTTATGAGATTTTTTTGGGAATTTTGGGACTGGCAGAAAAATAGATTGCTTCACAACCTAGGGCAAAAATTAACACATGGACATGACACAAAGGCAAAACTGATGAGGTGGCGCCTAGTCATAGCAATCCACCACAATTTACAAGGCTATGACCATCTATATTAGTCGTTATCAGCTAGAAATAAGGCAGCGGACCATCACAATTTCTTTATGACCTTTTCATGTAAGGAAATTACGACCTTTCTGACCAAAATGGTCACAATGGTTTAGGGTTTGGAGCCCCCCGAACAGCTTTTGACCAATTGGTCTCAAATGGTCATAGATTTATGACCAGTTCTTCTAAGGTCACTGACAGAAGGTCACAAGTTGACATATTTCTTGTAGTGATAGTACGAACCAGCGCTATCGCCCATCTAGTTAACACACATACAAACTTGTAATAAAACAGTTCTACAAACCATGTGTAGTTCAAACATAAAACATGCATAAAGTTAAACGTATCATTTGATATAGGTAGCGGCACTAAGCTAGTGGCTAGAGGGACCGGCCTCGTGGACGTGCCTAGTCGACCTACGCCGACTCCCCTACTGACCCTCCTCCTCACACTCCAAGGTATCTGAGTCTATGGGATCCTCCTCTGCGCTCTTCCTGGCTGCATACTAAACTAACATCATCTTGTTAGCCTCCACGAGTTTGTCATCTCTCGGAAGCTCGCTCACCAATGGGTCAAAGAACTGCATCTCAGCCTCTTTGCTCCCCTTCGCCTCAACCCTAGTGTATATCCTCATGTCCTCGGGCACGAGGAACATCACAAACTAACGACACTCAGGGAAGTTCAGATTCGCCCCTTCCTGAAAGAACTCTACTGCCATGGCATCATAAGCGCCTGCCGCTAACTTCGGGGGGCCCCAATGGCCAAGTTCGTGGATGACATTGTCCATGCTAATGGTGGCATACTACTTATTTCCATTCTGTTGCACACCACGAAACTTTGGAGCCATCTATGACGATATATATATATATATAACAAGTTAGTAAAAAATGGGCATATTAACGAGTTACCTGCAGAACCTAGAATGCATAAAACTTTCTTTCACCACAAGTACACTACTAGAAACACAATAAAGTTACACTATCTAATATCATAGTCTACAACTACACTACATTCTTTAACCATAAGTAAACTACTAGAAATAAAATAAAATTACTAAATCTAAACTCATAGTCTACAACTACACTAAATTCCTTCACCACAAGTACACTACTAGAAATACAATAAAATCACACTATCTAAAATCATAGCTAGTCTACAACTACACTACATTCTTTCACCACAAGTACACTACTAGAATAAAATAAAACTACACTATCTAAAATCATATTCTACAACTACAGTAAAATTTTACACTACTCGTATACAAGAAATTCGATATTATTCTACACTACTATTACACTACACTAAGTAGCAGCAGTGGTAGACAGTGAGGAGGCATTGCAGGGTGTGACGGCGCTGGGGGTGATGGCCGCGTGGATGTGGACGCGACAGCGATAAGGGCTTTGACGGAGGCGACAACGACGAGGGTTTCAACGGAGGCGACAGCAACGGGGACGGGGGCGGTGGTCGGGGTGGATGCGGAGGCGACGGCGATGGGCGCTTTGATGACCCAGAAGTATAGGGGATTATCATAGTCCTTTTGATAAGTAAGAGTGTCGAACCCAACGAGGAGCAGAAGGAAATGACAAGAGGTTTTCAGCAGGGTATTCTCTACAAGCACTAACATTATCGGTAACAGATAGTTTTGTGATAAGTTAATTCGTAACAGGTAACAAGTAACAAAAGTAGCTAGGTGTAGCAAGGTGTTCCATTCTTTTGTAGCAAAGGGAAAGCCTGGACGAACTCTTATATAAAGCAAAGCTCTTCCGAGGACACATGAGAATTATTGTCAAGCTAGTTTTCATCATGCTCATATGATTCGCGTTCGTTGCTTTGATAATTTGATATGTGGGTAGACCAGTGCTTGGGTGATGTACTTCCTTGGACAAGCCTCCCACTTATGATTAACTCTTCTCGCAAGCATCCGCAACTACGAAATAAGAATTAATGTAAACCTAACCATAGCATGAAACATATGGATCCAAATCAGCCCCTTACGAAGCAACACATAAACTAGGGTTTAAGCTTCTGTCACTCTAGCAACCCATCATCTACTTATTACTTCCCAATGCCTTCCCCTAGGCCCAAATCATGGTGAAGTGTCATGTAGTTGACGTTCACATAACACCACTAGATGAGAGGCAACATACATCTCATTGAAATATCGAACGAATACCAAATTCACATGACTACTTATGTTAAGACTTCACCCATGTTCTCGGGAACAAACGTAACTACTCACAAATCATATTCATGTTCAAAATCAGAGGAGTATTAATAAGCATTAAGGATTTGAACATATGATCTTCTACCGAATAAACTAACTAGCGTCAACTACAAGGAGTAATCAACACTACTAGCAACCCACAGGTACCAATCTGAGGTTTTGAGACAAAGATCGGATACAAGAGATGAACTAGGGTTTGAGAGGAGATTGTGCTGGCGAAGATGTTGATGGAGATTGACCCCCTCACGATGCAAGGATCGATGGTGATGATGATGGCGATGATTTCCCCCTCCAGGAGGGATGTTTCCCCGGTAGAATAGCTCCGCTGGAGCCCTAGATTGGTCCTACCCAGGTTCCGCCTCAAGAGAGTGGCCCTTTGTCCCGAAAGCTTCTCTCTGATTTTTTCGAGGGCAAAATACACCATATAGCAGAAGATGGGCGTCAGGGGCCTGCCGGGGGGCCCATGAAGTAGGGGGCGCACCCTCCACCCTTGTGGCTGACTGGTGGCCCTCCTCAAGTGCTTTCTTCGCCCAATAACTTTTTATATATTCCAAAACTAATCTCCGTGAAGTTTCAGGATTTTTAGAGTTGTGCAGAATAGGTCTCTAATATTTGCTCCTTTTCCAGTCCAGAATTCCAGCTGCCGGCATTCTCGTTCTTCATGTAAACCTTATAAAATAACAGAGAAAAGGCATAAGTATTGTGATATAACGTGTAATAACAGCCCATAAGGCATTAAATATTGATATAAAAACATGATGCAAAATGGACGTATCAACTCCCCAAGCTTAGACCTCGCTTGTCCTCAAGCGAAAGCCGATATCGAAAAATATGTGCACATGTTTAGAGATAGAGGTGTTGATAAAATAAAATACGGACATGAGGGCATCATGATCATCTTTAGAACAGCAATATATATTGTCATATTATTTCTTATGCTAAAGTAACAATCCATTCACAAGGTAAAGTATGAATCAGAAACTTCATTGAAAACTAACAAACTATGATCTCAATCATTGAAGCAATTGCAATTTATCATACATCGAAAAGAGTTAATATAAGAGCTTTTCAGCAAGTCCACATACTTGACAATCATGTAGTCTTTCACAATTGCTAACACTCACGCGATACGTATGGGTAAAAAGTTTCAATCGGACACAGAGAAAGATAGGGGCTTATAGTTTTGCCGACCAACCTTTTACCTCAAGGGTAATGTCAAGAATAATACTTTATGAAAACCTACATCTGAGTGGATATATATCCGGATCCCTCCAAAGTGCTTGCCAAAGGATAAAGTGTAAAAAGGAAAGGTGATGATCACCATGACTCTTGTATGAGGGTAGAAGGTAAAAATAAGAGATAGGCCCTTCGCAAAGGGAAGCAGAGGTTGTCATGAGCTTTTATGGTTGGATGCACAAAATCTTAATGCAAAAGAACGTCACTTTATATTGTCGCTTGTGATAAGGACCTTTATTATGCAGTCCGTCACTTTTATTTCTTCCATATCACAAGTTCGTATAAAGCTTATTTTCTTCACACTAATAGATCATACATATTTATAGAGCAATTTTTATTCCTTGCACCGATGACAACTTACTTGAAGGATCTTACTCAATCCATGGGTAGGTATGGTGGACTCTCATGGCAAAACTGGGTTTAGGGATGTTTGGAAGCACAAGCAGTATCTCTACTTGGTGCAAGGAATATGGCTAGCATGAGGGGGAAAAGCAAGCTCAACATGTTAAATGATCCATGACAATATAACTTATTCAGATATAAGAAAACATAACCCATTACGTTGTCTTCCTTATCCAACTTCAAATTTTTAGCATGTCATATTTTAATGAGTGCTCACAATAACAAAAGATGTCCAAGATATTATATTTATATGTGAAAACCTATCTTTCTTTATTAATTCTATTAATTGCAATGATGACCAAAACTATGTTTGTCAACTCTCAACAACTTTTATTCATCATACTCTTTATATGTGTACTCATTACTCTCCATAAGATCAATATGATCTTTTATTTATTTTTATTATTTCTTTTATTCCGTCAAGATCATAGCAAGATAGAAAAGCCCTCCACTCAAAACTACTCCTTATTATATATAACTCACGGACTCGATTACATAGATAGAGATCAAAACAAAAATCAAAGCTAGATCATACTAAACCTTTATTCTACTAGATCAAGATATAACCAGAAGAATCGAACTAAGAAAAACGATAAAGATAGAAGCATGATGGTGATACGATACCGAGGCACCTCCCCCAAGCTTGGCAGTTGCCAAGGGGAGTGCCCATACCCATGTATTTATGTCTCTTTCTTCGGAGGTAGTGATGATGGAGTTGTTGATGAGTTCGTTAGCTTCATTAATGCACCCTTCAGAACTTGTCGGTGTCAAAATCGGCGGATCTCTTGTAGGGGGTCCTGAACTGTGCGTCTAAGGCTAATGGTAATAGGAGGCGGGGGACACAATGTTTACCCAGGTTCGGGCCCTCTCTATGGAGGTAATACCCTACTTCCTGCTTGATTGATCTTGATGAGATGAGTATTACAAGAGTTGATCTACCACGAGATCATAGAGGCTAAACCCTAGAAGCTAGCCTATGATTATGATTGTTCTTGTCCTACGGACTAAACCCTCTGGTTTATATAGACACCAGAGGGGGCTGGGGTTACACAGACTTGGTTACAGAGAAGGAAATCTACATATACAAATTGTCAAGCTTGCCTTCCATGCAAAGGAGAGTCCCACCCGGACACGGGACGAAGTCTTCAATCTCGTATCTTCATAGTCCAACAGTCCGGCATAAGCACATAGTCCGGCTATCCGGGGAACCCCTAATCCAGGACTCCCTCAGTAGCCCCTGAACCAGGATTCAATGACGATGAGTCTGGCATGCAGATTGTCTTCGGCATTGCAAGGCGGGTTCCTTCTCCGAATACTCCAAAGTAGATCCTGAACACAAGAATCGTGTCTGGCTCTGCAAAAAAAATTCCACATAGCACCGTAGAGAGTACAATATTCCATGATTCTAATCTGCTGACAACTTTTTCATAGCGTGACATCACTCCGCGGCTAGGTCATTATTCAATCTGTTTCCTCAACCTTCTACTGCACGTCTTGCAAGGTGGTTTTATTGGCACGTCTTGTTGAAGCACAGATCATGTCCCCTTATCACGGGATTCTCATCAATACAGGTGTGGGTAACCCAACTGTGCCATTAGCAAGGCATTTGGGGAATAAGCGAGTCTCATGGGCAAGTGGGGAGGCACATGGCCCCTCCTACCTTTATAAGGAGATAAGGATTCCCCTTTTTTCACCCACAGCTTATTCTTCCTCTGCTCATCCATTCTCGAGCTCCAACGCCCAAGCTTTCACCTTCTCTGCAAAATCATTCCGAACATGTCCGGAGCGGGACGCAAGTGGATGGCCTCCTCCGTCACGAAGGAGGACATCAAGAAGCTTCGGGAGGCCGGATACTTGTCCGACGACATCGTGCATCGGCTTCCGATCGAAGGGCAGATCATCCCTACCCTGAAACCCCAGGAAAGGGTAGTATTCCTCTCTCAGTTCGTCTGCGGGCTGGGATTCCCCCTTCATTTGTTCGTCTATAGACTAATGTTCTACTACGGGCTGGACTTCCATGATCTGGCCCCCAACTTCATCCTCAACATCTCGGTGTTCATCGTCGTGTGCGAGGCCTTCCTCCGCATCAGGCCCCACTTCGGCCTATGGCTGAAGACCTTCAATGTGGAGCCAAAGGTGGTGGGCGCCAACAAGCAGAGTGCGGGGGCGCCATGGTGGGCAAGATTCCCAATGTCACCTGGCCCGAAGGCTCTGTTGTGAAGACTATGAAGGGGTGGCAATCGGGGTGGTTCTACATCACCGAGCTGCGCGATGCCAACTTGGCGGCGACCCCGAGTTTCGATCAGGTGTGCCCATGCGGCTCACCTCCTAAAAGAGAAGGGCTTAGCATGGGGCTCAGTGAAAGAACTGACCGGACTTCAGACCTGCGTCCAAAATATGATTAGCAAGAAAATCAAGCTCGTCAATGTGGTCCAGCTTATGCTCCTCCACTAGATCCTTCCGTGTCAGAGACGTGTTTGAAATCTGTGGGAGTTCGACCCGGCTGAACACCAGACGCTGAGAGAGCTCTTTAACACGACGCACGAAGATGTCTAGAAGGTGCTTTTCAAGGCTAACGAGGTACCACGACCCATAACCGAAGATCGCAGACTCAGCACGAAATGTCGAGCCAATCCGGTGAGTTTTCATACTTTGCAAGATGTGCCTTTTACCCGCGCATCAGCGGGAGGAATCTAAGCCTCCATGCCGATTTTACATGCCTGGGTAGTGATAGCGGAACAGATTGACTGTCCGGCTCCATTACCTGAAGATCCCGAATCGCCTCTTCTAACGAAGATGTTGTTTTCGGTGCCGTATGAGGTGCCAGAGAAGAAGGCCAAGAAGACGACCGCAGGGACTAGAGAACTTCTCCGGCGCAAGGTTGCATCGGACAAGACGTCCGAAGACACCAAGACACACTCCTCCACCGAAGATGAGGAGGAGGAGGAGGAGGAAATCCATCCCCCGCCCACCGAGGGGAGAAAGAAGAGGAAGGCCGCCATGCATGGGGAGTCCGAGGTGTCCAAGAAGGGAAAAACCTTCCTTCCGGACCACTCCATCGCAGCCACCAACAGCGGCGAGGAGTGGGAGCCCAGGGACAAGCCCCTGGCTAAGTCATAAGTATCCGGACACAATAGTATTTCCGGTTTATATGTTTGCTTTATTGCTACTTATCATGCCAGAGGTGCACCTGTAGTCTGGCCAAATCCAACATCGAGATATCCTCCTCTTCGGAGGGGTCTCCGGACCCGTCGGTGATGAACATCGATTCACTTCCGACAACCTCCTCACCCAGGGCCACGGACGACACCGAGGTGTTGTCTCGAAGGATACGAGGCCAAGGGAAGACAATTCCGGAGACGCCCCCAGGAGAAATCCCAGTCGCTAGGCGCAAGGGGGGAAGATCCCCATGGACTCCAATAATGGGGGCCGGAACCAGTTTGACCCCCAGCCGAATACGGCTCTGGAAACCCAAGTGGTTCCGGATTCAGGCAGGCATCCTCTCTCTAAGGAGGGCGAGCCGCCTGTACCGATGACCTATGTCCATCCAGAGGCACCGGACAACCTGCTGGAAACGCTTCGCAGTTCTTCCATTGATGAAGAACACCATACTCTTATGAGTACGGTGATTGAGAACGTCCGGTCCGCCAAAAGCGGATTGACCGAAGCCTGCGCTAGCCTTCTAACAGGCTTTGAGGTAAGTAATAAAATTGTAAGGGAATATCATAGTATAGACAGTAGCCCCTGATGCTCTATTTGGTATTCGGAAAGAAAAGCCAAACAGACGATCAAATAATGTTCGCAGGAGTCTAACAGAAGATGTCTATGTGAATAAGCAGGCGTCGCTGCTGGCCGCTGCCACTCGTACTGCGGAGGTCTCTGGACTAAAGCAGGACCTGGAGCGGACCGAAGGAGAGCTCGGCCTCGTGAAGAGGCATCTTGAGGAAAGTGAAGGTACGCAATGCCCCATATGTATACTTATAAAGGATAAAAGGTTTCGACTGATAGAAGCGTCATGAACTTTGATAGGGGCCACGACCAAAGTGGCGGCCCTTAAAAAGGTGCTGGCCGAGGCCAAAGACAAAGCGGCCAAGGAACGCGCCGAGCGCAAGAAGCAAGAGGCCGGGGTCAGCGAGGTCCAGCAAGAGCTCTAGGATTTCATCCAGAAGTATGAGTCCTTGGAGCGTGACTCTAAGACTCAAGACTCCGAGCTTGCTAAGGCCCTCCAGAGCTCGCAAGATGCCAAAGCCAAAGCCCAGAAGGCCCTCCAGGAGATTTAGGCAGCCAACAAGATTGCGGCGGGTAAGGAATTTATTATGCAAAGCAAGCATGTGAAGCAGACTTTCCGTTTACTTACCCGAATTTGAAGTTCTCCAAGAGCATTTGCGGATCTGCCGTGCAGCATATCAGATGGCGCGGAGTTCTACCGAGGCGAAGAAGGGAGCTCGGCGGAGAAGTTGTTCTGGTCTCAATATCTTGGGGCAGTACATCCGATGCCCTTGAGCGACCTGCTGAAGCAACTGGTCGAGCTACACAAGGTATCCGAACAGGCCATGAAGGACCTCATAGTCCGGCTGTGGCCTGCCGAGCCTATGCCCAACAGATACTTCGGTCTCGTGAGGCGGCTTGTGAGTGCCCGCCCCCGACTTGAAGTCATAAAGCGGTCCGTTTGTATTGAAGGTGCGCGGATGGCCTTTGCCCGTGCAAAAATGCATTGGGTGAAGATGGATGCCACGGCGCTGATGACCGAGGGGCCCCCGGAGGGCAAGGAACACCGTCGGCCCGAAAATTATTAGAACAGTGTCCTGAAGGGCTCCCGCCTTGTGGCGGTACAATGTACTAAGGATGTAATCTTTGAATGAATGCGGTCATTTTATCCTGTAATATGAAACAAGTTCATTTGCGCAAGATAATGCTTGTTGATTTAAAATTTTACCTCCTGTGCGGCCGTTTACAAAATCTGAGAGTTGGTCAGTCGTCGGCTTCTGCCCCCATGTAAATAGTACAGGGGTGTTTGGGGTAAATCTAAACACTGTTTATCCAAGTTTTTGGTCCTTTAAGGAGGTGTTTAGCGCAACGAACAAGGCAATCGGACTATAGAGCTTTATCACCGTCACTTAGCCATAGAAATTCTATAATTTTAAATTTTGGTGTAGCCCCTGGTATTCGGAAGGCCTAACTTGGGGCACTATACATGCCTAAAACGGACAAAGACCAATTCCTCGCATGAAGCAGAAAAAAACTTTAAGGATTTGAAACCTCTCGAACAGTGACCAGCTCTCGCCGCATCATGACAGTCAGTTTTTGGCTTTCTCTACTGAGGTGCTCGTCCGGAAGAACCGGGACACAATCGCAATAGTTCTCCCTTTACTACCCTAGCCGATATAGCGAAACGTAGGGTAGCAAGCACAGGAGCCGGGCAACCCAACTATTGACCCAACACATGATTCGGAGCAGATGCATATAATGCTATAAGTTCAGGGTGCCACACTGTCGAAAGTGTTTGGACTTTCTTGCCGTGTTATGGGGTACACTGAAGCCCCTGGCGAGCTGAACGTACCAGAATGTACAGGCGCGATTTGTAATAAATAAACAGTCAAGGAAAAAAAGAAATGTAGTAATAAGCTGATGTTGTACATTATTTTCCATTGTTATTTGAATGATACGTCAAGGCGTATGTATACAAGTAGTGCAATAAGAAAATAGGACTATTTGACATGCCCTAACCAAGAGCGAGCTACGTGTGGGTATGTAAAACAGGTATAATGATCGTTATCAGAGACCACCTGGGGATTCCCTTGAACATCAAAGCTTCTTGCCTCCTTGGTGTTTCCGTCCCGTGATGGGTCCGATAATCATCTTATCGAAAGATCCTCAAGAAGATACGGGCCTGAAAGAAAGAAAAAGGTGAAGGTATGCAGATTTTGTGGCGGTTGAGCCGCATTGTGGACCGCAGTCTAGCTGTGCCTCCGTCTATGCCCATGGTATTTTGAGTGCGTAATTATGTACGCACGGCACAAATTTCATTGCTTGACTAGTATAAGGACCAAGGCCAGATTGCTAGGCAAGCTCTGGATGGGACGGATGATCCTGTTGTAGAGTACTCTGGACTCGCTTGACGGTGTCCGGGGGCTTTATTGCCGAGTTGAGGGTCTGTCTAAGGAGGCTACTCTGTACTTCTGCTGTAAGGGCTGCAGTGTGCTCCTCCGTGCGGAGGGAGCACTCTGTATTTCCATCGACTGTTATAACAACGCGGGGTCCGGGCATCTTGAGCTTGAGGTAGGCATAGTGTGGCACCGCATTGAATCGAGTGAATGCAGTTCGTCCTAGCAGTGCATGATAACCACTGCGGTAGGGGACGATATCAAAGATTAACTCCTCACTTCGGAAGTTGTCCGGGGATCCGAAGACCACTTCCAGTGTGATTGAGCCTGTACAACAGGCCTCTACACATGGTATGACACCTTTGAAGGTGGTTTTAGTGGGCTTGATCCTTGAGGGATCGATACCCATTTTGCGCACTGTATCCTGATAGAGCAGGTTCAGGCTGCGGCCACTGTCCATGAGGACTCGTGTGAGGTGGAATCGTCGATGATAGGGTCAAGGACCGGTGCGGCTGAGCCGCCATGTTGGATAATGGTCGGATGATTCTTGCAATCAAAGGTGATCGGACAGGAAGACCATGGGTTGAACTTTGGGGCGACTGGCTCCATCGCGTAGACGTCCCTTAGTGCGCGCTTCCGCTCCCGCTTGGGAATATGGGTGGTGTATATCATATTTACCGTTTTTACTTGGGGAGGAAATTTCTTCTGTCCCCCTATGTTCGGTAGCCGGGGTTCCACGTCGTTATCACTATGCGACCCCTTTTCCTTGTTTTCGGCATTTAGCTTGCCAGCCTATTTAAATACCCAACATTCTCTATTGGTGTGGTTGGCTGGTTTATCGGGGGTACCATGGATTTGACATGAGCGATGGAGTATACGGTCCATACTGGACGGGCCCAGATTGTTTCTTTCAAATGGCTTCTTCCATTGACCGGACTTGGATCCACTGAATCCGGCATTGACGGTCGTGTCTTTGGTGTTGTAGCCATTATTGCGACGCTTGTGTCTGTTGCGCCGGGGCTTGCCGTTGCTATCTCTAGCGTCCGAATTGCCAGGATTTCTTGATGTGCTATTGCTACAAGCCAACCAGCTGTCCTCGCCCACACAAAAGTGGGTCATGAGTGTCGTAAGGGCTGCCATGGATTTCGGCTTCTCTTGGCCAAGGTGTCGGGCAAGCCGCTCGTCGCGGATGTTATGCTTAAAGGCCGCTAGGGCTTCGGCATCCGGACAGTCGATGATTTGGTTGTTTTTAGTTAAGAACCGAGTCCAGAATTTCCTGGATGACTCTTCGGGCTGTTAGGTTATGTGACTTAAGTCATCAGCGTCCGGTGGTCGCACATAAGTGCCCTGGAAGTTGTGGAGGAATGCGTCTTCCAGGTTCTCCCAACTGCCAATGGAATTTGCCGGTAGACAATTCAGCCAATGCCGAGCTGGTCCCTTGAGTTTTAGTGGGAGGTATTGATGGCATGTAGATCATCGCCGCGGGCCATGTGAATGTGGAGAAGGAAATCTTCGATCCAGGGTCTGTTGTCCCATCATATGGTTCGATGTTCATGGGTTTAAACCCTTCTGGGAATTCATGCTCCATTACTTCGTCAGTGAAGCATAGGGGGTATGCAGCGCCTCTATGCAGGGCTACATCACGACGCAATTCGGATGAGTCTGGCCTGCTGTATTTGGCCCGAACGGATTTGTATTTACTATATCTGGCGTGGCGGTCATCGTCACGTGTTAGGGCGCCCCCGCGATCCGTAAATCGATCTTGACTGTCCTGCTTTGTTTTCCAATTCATCTCGCAGGTCATGCATGTAGCCTCGGGCCTTTGTGTTTTTATTTGTTCGGCGATGGGGTGCGGGCTGGTGTTCGGCCTGATATGCCGCTTTGTCTCGGCCACGAGGTGGTCGGTCAGCCGCATCCTGCACTAGTAGTATAGGCTCCAGTGCGTCGTCCTCAAATTGAGGTAACAACCTGCGCCTCGGGTAACTTTTGGTTTGGCGCTCGAGTCTGTAATCCTCGGCCGCCAGCACCTCAGTCCATCTGTTAGTGCATAGATCTTGATCAGCTTGAAGCTGCTGCTATTTTTTCTTCAAGCTCTTTGCAGTGGATATAAGCCGGCGCTTAAAGCACTCCTGCTTGGCGGCATCCTCAGGCATGATAAATTCTTTGTCGCCGTGGCTCGCCTCGTCTTCGGAGAGGGGCATGTAATTGTCATCCTCCGAGTCTTCATCCATTGCCTGTTTATCAGGGATAGCTTGCCCGTCTTCCTGTCCGGCCTGCTTGAAGCTTGGCTGGGCGGAATTGTTTTCGTCTTGGGCATCATCCGGAGTGTTATTGTCTTCCTGTGTTGGTATCACTATTTTTACTATGGCGGGGTTTGGAGCGGAGCCACTCACGTCGGCGCTTAGGTTGCTTCTCAAGAGGATCACCCTCCGTTGCATACTTTTGATCCTCTCCATTGACTTCTTTGGGTGTGTAGACCATATATATATCGTATGATAAGGTGGCTGTCCAGCGCCCTGTGGGCGGTGGTTCCCATTCTTCTCCAGCATCGTCGTCCATATTGTTGATGTCTTCGGAGTCGAAATCAAGCATGTCAGTTAAGTCGTCGACAGTGGCTATTAAGTGGGTTGTGGGTGGGCAACGAATTCCTTCGTCGTCTACTTCCCACTCAAGCCGGAAATAGTTCGGCCAAGAGTCTCCTGACAGGGAGAGAGATTTTAATGAGTTTAGCATGTCTCCCAAGGGCGAGTAGTGAAAGATATCCGCGGAGCTAAACTCCATGATCAGTGCCTAGTTAGATCCGATGGGCACGGATGCACGTGGTTCGGAGCCTATGGCCGGAGACGAGTCCGAGGATCCGATGACACAAACCTCATTGGAAGTGAAATCTGTGTTCGGCTCTATCGCCGTTGAGTGTGCGGCTTCCGTGGCGGGGTCTATCCTCCCATCCTCATATTGCGCGATCTGCACTAGGTTTAAAGCCAGGGCAATTGCAGGTGTGATCTCCTGAACATCGTCCAATGGCAGATCTAGGTCATGCTCGTCGCGACTGCAGGGTGCACCTGTCATGGGCTCGAATCCATCGAAGATCAAGTCTCCGCAGATATCGGCATTGTAATTCAGGCTTCCAAACCTGACCTGATGGCCAGGGGCGTAGCTATCGATCTACTCCAGATGGCCAAGCAAGTTGGTCCGCAGTGCGAAGCCGCCGAATACGAAGATCTGTCCCGGGAGGAAAACCTCACCCTGGACAGCACCATTGAAGATGATTGAAGGAGCCATCAAGCCTTATGGTGACGACATAGTGGAACTCTTAATGAAAGTACCAATGTCGGTGTCCAAACCGGCGGATCTCGGGTAGGGGGTCCCGAACTATGCGTCTAAGGCTAATGGAAACAGGAGGCGGGGGACACAATGTTTACCCAGATTCGGGCCCTCTCTATGGAGGTAATACCCTACTTCCTGCTTGATTGATCTTGATGATATGAGTATTACAAGAGTTGATCTACCACGAGATCGTAGAGGCTAAACCTTAGAAGCTAGCATATGATTATGATTGTTCTTGTCCTACAGACTAAACCCTCCGGTTTATATAGACATCGGAGGGGGCTGGGGTTACACAGAGTTGGTTAGAGAGAAGGAAATCTACATATCTGAATTGTCAAGATTTCCTTCCACGCAAAGGAGAGTCCCACCCAAACACGGGATGAAGTCTTCAATCTTGTATCTTCATATTCCTACAGTCCGGCATAAGCATATAGTCCGGCTGTTCGAGGACCCCCCTAATCCAGGACTCCCTCACACACGTTGGAGCATACTTGCATTCTTCTGAATTTCCCCCATAAGATGCTTATTTTTAGGGGGCCAAGATCTCTTCCCTGCATTGCTTTCACTTGGACGGGATATGTCCCAATTGGAGGGTATATGTGAACGAGGGGTGTTCTCCACTCCGTAATTATGAACCAAATTATGAAAGTTGTTCTGATGTAACCTGTGTAAGGGACTCCTATGGGGAAGCCCTTCTCAAACCTCTTGGTCTTCATGGTTCCTTGTTGTCCCTATTGCTTGATGGGGATTGGGAATAGTGGATATGCCGGCCAGAGTGGCTCTCTCCAAAGATGGAGGGTGGTCCTCAATCCAATCTCCTTCATCCTCCTCCATCGTGACTCCCTCGGAATCCTCCCTTCTCAGTTCCATCTGCATCAAACAAGCATCGTCGTCCATGTTGTTGGAGGAGGAGGAAGACATGATGCCTGGCCTTGAAAACTCTGGAAGAAAACAGCTCAAAACAGAAACAGAGGATTTTGTCTTGGTACAGTGGTCAAAACCTTCGGGAGATTATATAATGAAGTATTGTGCAAGAAAACAGAGTCCAGAGGGCACACGAGGTGGTCACGAGGTAGCGGGCGCGCCCAGAAGAGTATGTGACTTCCTCCACCCTCGTGGCTGCCTCATGTCTCTTTCAGACTACTTTTAATTTTGCTAATTTTTTAAATATTCCAAAACAGAGAGAAATTGCTATTAGAACAGTTTTGGAGTCGGTTTTAATTACCGTACCACATACCTATTCCTTTTTAGTGTCCGAAACATTCTGTAAAGTGTCCCTTATGTGCTCCTCCGGTGTTACGGTGTAAATTATATTGGTTCCAACATTTATGGGAGTACCTGAGATATAATGATTGATTCTTTGACCGTTTACCACCTTCATATTTGTGCCTTCGGCGTTGTTGATTTTGATGGCACCGGAACGATAGACCTCTTCGATAATGTAAGGACCTTCCTATTTAGAGAGATGTTTTCCTGCAAAAAATCTTAAACGAGAGTTGTATAGCAAAGCATGATCACCTACATCAAACTCATGCTTTTGTATCCTCTTGTAATGCCATCTTTTAAGTTTTTCTTTAAACAACTTGGCATTCTCATAGGCTTGGGTTCTCCACTCATCAAGCGAGCTAATGTCAAATAACCTCTTCTCATGAGCAAGTTTGAAATCATAGTTGAGCTCTTTAATAGCCCAATATGCCTTATGTTCTAGTTCAACAGGTAAGTGACATACTTTTCCGTAAACCATTTTATACGGAGACATGCCCATAGGATTTTTATAAGCAGTTCTATAAGATCATAATGCATCATTAAGTTTCTTGTACCAGTTCTTTCTAGATCTATTAACAGTCTTTTGCAAAATCAATTTAATATCTCTACTACTCAATTCTACTTGACCACTAGACCGACGATGATATGGAGATGCAATCCTATGATTAACATCATACATAACAAGCATTTTACGAAAACCACCATGATTAAAATGTTAACCACCATCAGTCATTAAATATCTAGGGACGCCAAACCTCGGAAAAATAACTTCTTTAAGCATCTTAATAGAAGTGTGATGATCAGCACTACTAGTTAGAATAGCTTCTACCCACTTAGTAACATAATCAACAGGAACTAAAATATGTGTATACGCATTGGAGGAAGGAAAGGGTCCCATATATCAAAGCCCCAAATATCAAATGGTTTAATAGCAAGTGAATAGTTCATAGGAATTTCCTGACGTCTACTAATAATACCAATTCTTTTGCATTCATCACAAGACAACACAAACTTACGAGCATCCTTGAAGAGAGTAGGCCAATAAAAACAAGATTGCAATACCTTATGTGCAGTTCTATCTCCAGCGTGGTGTCCTCCATAAGCCTCGGAATGACACTTGTGTAGGATCTATTCCTGTTCATGCTCAGGTACACAACTCTAATAACACCATCTATTCCTTCTTTATAAAGGTGTGGATCATCCCAAAAGTAATGTCTTAAATCATAGAAAAACTTTTTATTTTGCTGGTATGTGAAACTAGGTGGTATAAATTTAGCAACAATGTAATTAGCATAATCAGCATACCATGGAGTATTATGAGAAGCATTTGTGACAGCTAATTGTTCATCAGGAAAACTATCATCAATAGGCAGTGGGTCATCAAGATCATTTTCTAACCTAGACAAGTTGTCTGCAACGGGATTCTCAGCTCCCTTCCTATCATTAATAGGCAAATCAAATTCTTGTAGCAAGAGAACCCATCTAATAAGTCTAGGTTTATCATCTTTCTTTTTCCATAAGATATTTAATAGCAGCATGATCAGTGCGCACAATTACTTTGGAATCAACAATATAAGATCTGAACTTATCACAGGCAAATATAACTTCTAAAAATTCGTTTTCAATGGTAGCGTAGTTTGTATGGGTATTGTCTAGAGTTTTACTAGAATAATAAATAACATTCAATTTCTTATCAACCCTTTACCCTAGAACAGCACCAACATCATAATCTCTAGCATCACACATAATTTCAAAGGGTAAATTCTAATCAGGTGGCTGAACAATAGGTGCAGAATCAAGTCTTTCTTAAGTATTTCAAATGCTTCTACACAATCATCATCAAAAACAAAAGGAACACCTATTTGCAAGAGATTTGTGAGAGGCCTAGAAATTTTATGGAAGTCTTTAACAAACCTCCTACAGAAACTAGCATGACCAAGGAAACTTCTTATAACTTTGATATCTTTAGGACACGACATCTTTTCAATAGCATCTACTTTAGCTTTATCAACTTCAATACCTCTTTCAGAAATTTTATACCCCAAGACAATACCATCATTAACCATAAAGTGTCACTTCTCCCAATTAAAGACAAGATTAGTTTCTTCGCATCTCTGCAAAACTCGATCAAGGTTGCTTAAGCAATCATCAAATGAAGTTCTATAAATGGAGAAATCCTCCATGAAAACCTCAACAATCTTTTCACGAACTCAGAGAATATAACAGTAATACATCTTTGAAAGGTAGCAGGTGCACTGCATAAACCAAAAGGCATACGTCTACAAGCAAAATTACTAAAAGGGCAAGTAAAAGTTGTCTTTTCCTAATCCGCTTTTGACACAGGTATTTGAGAGAAACCAGAATAACCATCTAGAAAGCAAAAATGTATATGTTTGGATAGTCTTTCTAGCATTTGATCAATAAAAGTTAGAGGGTAATGATATTTTCTAGTAGCTTTATTTAATTTGCAGAAATCAGTTACCATTCTATAATGTGTAACAATTCTTTGGGGGATCAATTCATTCTTATCATTAGGAACAACAGTAATACCTCCCTTCTTAGGGAGACATTAAACTGGACTTACCCATTGACTATCAGCAATAGAATAAATTATATCTACCTCCAGAAGCTTTAATATTTCATTTCTTACGACTTCTTTCATCTTAGGGTTTAACCGTCATTGGTGATCAACAACTGGTTTAGCATCCTTTCCCAATTTTATTTTGTGCTAACATAGAGTGGGACTAATGCTGTTAAGATCATCAAGAGTATATCCAATAGCGGCACAGTCCTTCTTTAGAGTTTTCAATAATTTATCTTCTTCATGCTCTAAAAGGTTAGAACTACTAATAACGGGATATATATTCTTTTCATCATGGTAAGCATACTAAACAAGTATTAGGTAATTGTTTAAGCTCAAACACGGGATCACCCTTGGGTGGAGGAGGATCTCTGAGAATTTTAACATGCAAATTTTCATGGTCCTTGATTAAAGAATACTTCATCTATTTCCCTTCTTATAAACATACCATTTTCATGGTCTAGGAAATATTGTTCTAAAGGATCATTAGGAGTCACGGCAATAGAAGCAAGACCAATAATTTCATCCTTACTAGGCAATTCTTAACATGGGGTTGTCTATGAAATTTAGAAAAATTAAAATCATGAGACATATCCCCTAAACCAACAGTAACAATATCCTTTTTGCAGTCTATCTTAGTATTAACAGTATTCAAGAAGGGTCTACCAAATATAATGGGACAAAAGTTATCTTGTGGGGGAACCAAGAACAAGAAAATCAGTAGGATATTTAAGTTTCCCACACAAGAATTCAACATCTCTAACAATCCCAACTGGTGATATAGTATCTCTATTGGCAAGCTTAATAGTAACGTCAATATCTTCGATCTCAGCAGGTGCAATATCATTCATAATTTCTTTATATAAGGTATAAGGTATTGCACTCACACTAGAACCCGTATCACATAAGCCATGATAACAATGATATCCTATTTTAACAGAAACAACAGGCATGCCAACAACAGGTCTATGTTTATCTTTAGTATCGGGTTTAGCAATTCTAGCAGCTTCATCACAGAAATAAATAACATGCCCATTAATATTATCAACCAAGAGATCTTTAACCATAGCAATACTAGGTTCAACATTAATTTGTTCAGGGGGTGTAGGTGTTCTAGTATAACTCTTACGAACCACATGTGAAGCTTTAGCATGATCCTTTATTCTAACAGGGAAAGGTGGTTTCTCAATATAAGCAGTAGAAACAATAGGATCAATATTATAAGTAATAGTTTCTTCTTCAACTTTAATGGGTTCTACTACTTTCAATTCAATGGTAGGATGATATTGATCAACATGAGTAGCAAATGATTCATAGAAAGAGGGTACTATCTCAGAGTCAAGTCCATATTTAGTGCTAAATTCATGAAAAGCATCAGTATCCATAAAAGATTTAACACAATCAAACTTAAGGTTTATAACTGACTCCTTACCTTCATCGAGTTCCCAATCTTTAGAGTTGTGTTTAATTCTTTCCAATAAATCCCATTTGAAGTCAATAGTCTTCATCATAAAAGAACCAGTACAAGAAGTATCGAGCATGGAGCGATCATTATGAGAAAGCCGAGCATAATTTTTCTGAATAATAATTTCTCTTGAGAGCTCGTGATTGGGGCATGAATATAACATTGACTTAATCCTCCCCCAAGCTTGAGCGATACTTTCTCCCTCCTGAGGCCAAAAATTATATATATAATTCCGATCACTATGGACTAGATGCATAGGATAAAACTTCTGATGAAATTCCAATTTCAATCAGTTGTAGTTCCATGATCCAACATCATCACATAGCCTATACCATGTCAATGCATTTACATTCAAAGATAAAGGGAAGAGTTTCTTCTTCACAACATATTTTGGCAAGCCCGCAAGCTTAAATAATCCACAAACTTCATCCACATAGATTAGGTGCATATCGGGATGTAATGTTCCATCTCCTATATAGGTATTAGCTAGCGGTTTCTCTATCATAACCGAAGGAATTTCAAAGTAAATATTTTCAGTATGTTCAGTAGGTTGATGAGCAACTCTTTGCTCTTTCGGTCGAGGTGTAGCTACCCCGAACAAGCCCCTCAAAGGATTATTTTCCATAGTAACAAGTGACAGTAAATTTCAGCACACTATATAAATGTTTCCTTACCAAATTCCACTTACCAAAGGAGCTTCACTCCCCGACAACGGCGCCAGAAAAGAGTCTTGATGACCCACAAGTATAGGGGATCTACCGTAGTCCTTTCAATAAGTAAGAGTGTCGAACCTAGCGAGGAGCAGAAGGAAATAACAAGCAGTTTTCAGCAAGGTATTCTCTGTAGGCACTAAAATTATCGGTAACATATAGTTTTGTGGTAAGGTAATTCATCACGAGTAACAAGTAACAGAAGTAGCTAAGGTGCATAAAGGTGGCCCAATCCTTTTGTAGCAAAGAAGAAGCCTGGATGAATTCTTATATAAAGCAAAGCGCTCCCGAGGACACATGGGAATTATTGTCAAGCTAGTTTTCATCATGCTCACATGATTCGCGTTTGTTACATTGATAATTTGATATGTGGGTGGACCAGTGCTTGGGTGTTGTACTTACTTGGACAAGCCTCTCACTTATGATTAACCCCTCTCACAAGCATCCGCAACTACGAAAGAAGAATTAAGGTAAACCTAACCATAGAATGAAACATATGGATCAAAATCAGCCCCTTACGTAGCAACGCATAAACTAGGGTTTAAGCTTCTGCCACTCTAGCAACCCGTCATCTACTTATTACTTCCCAATGCCTTCCCCTAGGCCCAAATTATGGTGAAGTGTCATGTAGTTGACGTTCACATAACACCACTAGAGGAGAAACAACATACATCTCATCAAAATATCGAACGAATACCAAATTCACATGACTACTTATAACAAGACTTCTCCCATGTCCTCGGGAACAAATGTAACTACTCACAAAGCGTATTCATGTTTAGAATCAGAGGAGTATTAATAAGAATTAAGGATATGAACATATGATCTTCCATCGAATAAACCAACTAGCATGAACAACAAGGAGTAATCAACACTACTAGCAACCCACATGTACCAATATGAGGTTTCGAGACAAAGATCGGATACAAGAGATGAACTAGGGTTTGAGAGGAGATGGTGCTGGTGAAGATGTTTATGGATATTGACCCCCTCTCGAAGAGAGGATCGATGGTGATGACGATGGCGGTGATTTCCCCCTCCAGGTGGGATGTTTCCCCGGCAAAACAGTTCCATCGGAGCCCTAGATTGGTCCTGCACAGGATCCTCCTCGAATGGCGGTGTTTCGTCCCGAAAGCTTCTCTCTGATCTTTTCTAGGGAAAAAGACACCATATAGCAGAAGATGGGCGCCGAGGGCCTGCCAGGGGGCCCACGAGGTAGGGGTCGAGCCCAGGGCGTAGGGCGCACCTTCCACCCTCGTGGCTGACTAGTGGCCCTCCTCTGGTGCTTTATTCACCCAATATTTTTTAATATATTCCAAAACTGATCTCCGTGAAGTTTCATGACTTATAGAGTTGTGCAGAATAGGTCAGTAATATTTGCTCCTGTTCTAGTCTAGAATTCCAGCTGCCGGCATTCTCCCTCTTCATGTAAACCTTATAAAATAAGAGAGAAAAGGCATAAGTATTGTGATATAACGTGTAATAACAACCCATAATGTAATAAGTAATTATATAAAAGTATGATGCAAACTGGACGTATCAGGCTTCGACGGAGGCGACGACGACGGGGCTTTGGCGGTGAAGGCGAAGGTTGAGGCGGCGTTGGAAGCAGTGGAGGCGAAGGTGATGGGGGTGGTGGCGATTTAATGGGGTTTGACGATTGTGTGTATGGTGGGTAAATTTAATCATTATCTCCTACCAGTGGCGGCGGGGTAATTGCTGGTGTTGGCCTACGCGGCCAACGCCATTGCTATCTGTTACACATATTGTTTTTTACTTTTAATTATTTGTTAGACATATTGTGTTTCATATTTCTATAGCTGTTTTATTTATTATTTTATTATTTTATTTTCCTATTGTTTATTATATTGTTATTTTTACAAATTATTTTGTGTAAATATGTAACCATACAAGGGAAACCAATAATTAGAGAACATCGGCCAACAACGATCGATCTCATTAATCTAGCATAGTTACACAATAGTTGAAGGTTGAAAATAATAACACATATATATAACTTCTAGTACTACACACTCTTGATCTAGACTAAGAACATCATAAGTGTAATGATTCCCACGAGAAAAAAAAGCTACTACCGATCTAGCAGGGTGAACGAGGCCAAGCTTAACACCAGCTAAAAGCAAATATCGAAGCATCTTGAATTTTTGGATTTGACCATACATCACATCAGTCTTCAGCTGCATCTCATCTATCTATTGTCTTAGTTCACCAATGGAGTACTCGAGCAACTCCCTCACATACTTCTGGATGAGAGCAACCTATATCCATGTAGCAATATTTTATCCCTGACGCCTATGGATCAGAATATACACACGCATATATTAATGATCGCGGATTGTGCAAATTAGCAGAATAGATCAATATCTAGGTATTTCCTATCATATTACCTTTCCACGGTTACCACGGATGTAGAAATCTCGCTCGGGATTACTTTGTGTGTGCGACATATGCTTATCAGCAGGGCGTCCACAACCGCAAAAAAGTAGCACATGTCCCCTCGCTCAATTCCTGGCAGCTTCGGCGTCGGTGGCAAAGCTGCCAGACCATCAAGGGACATCGCGCTGCAGCGGGATGATTTGCCCGACAGGGCTAGCTGCATTGGCCGTGGCGAATGCATGTCGTCGCCAATGGGGTAATATGAGAGCTCACCCAAGGCGGCGGAGTCCCAAACTTGCGACATGCCCCACCGATGTGGGCTCGAATGGGGGGCTCCTGCCGATTCGACAAGCTCCGGTGGGTCCATTGTCACCAAAGTAGCTGACTAAGTGGGAGTAGAACTTTTTGGAGAATGGAAGTGAATGTATAGAATAAGGGGCTGCCAACACATCTATATATAGGCACAACTTAGTGTTGGCATTCCGGGCGAAGACACGACATCACAAAGTTAAGTATCTATGGCGTGTTTATAAATCACACGACCACAATATAATGAACTGGTAACGACAACTGGGCCGATATAGTAGTGGCATAGGAAATATTGGCAACGTCAGCAATAGCAACTTATAGTCGGCTTACCAATTTGGCAGATGCCAGCATTATTTGAAAAAATTGTGATGGCGTTGATGAAAAACGGCGCGTCACAAATGAAAGTTGTGGCTAGCCATTTTTCCATTAGTGGTGTGGTTAGCTTGTCGATGTTGATCGGAATCGGGAGACGCAGATTTACCCTAGTTCAGTCCCTTATGATCAAGGTAATAGCCTACTTCCTGCTTGTTGCTTATTGCTTTGCGATCAATTGCACGGGAGCAGATTCGCCTGACCTAGCTATTGATTGACTGTAACTAGGTCCTATTTGCCTCTTGGACTCGCCTTTATATACAGGTCGAGGCCTAGGGCTTACAAGAATTTTGGTCATATACGATCTATGACCTAGTATGTTTCTGACTTGTCTTATTTCCTAAGTAAGGAAACTCCAGGCGGCTTACACTTCTGGGCCTTGAGTCACCATCTTCAGATACTGGGTCGCAAGCCAGCCTGCTCGGTGAACCGCCTTGCTAGACTTGTTCCTCAAGGCCACGACCCATCTTGAGTCCTGCTCATCAGCCCCCACCTGGATGACCCGACTTTAGTATGGCGGGTCATATTGCGGGGTTATATCCCCAACAGTGTGGCTGTAGAAAATTTGTTCGACTCACCCCAATATCCTTTTTGTGCAGTTCCAATAAAATAATGCACTGATGTTTACACGACCACTACTCGCCGGCCAGGCAATCAATGACTCGGTCTCTTTTATCTTGTGTTGACGGCGCGGCTGCAATGCTTTTTTTCTCCTCCACACATGATAGGCTCGTTGCACACTGTAATCGGCAAGTCAACGTATGAATAAACTTATTTCATCTTGCATTCGTCATTCTACCTAGTTACGAATGTAGCAATACCTGGATCACCGTGAGGTGAGTTGATAGCAGGTTCCACTAAAATTAAGGTTTGTGCTTTTGTTTGCACAAATAGACACCATATGGGGATAGACAACCCTGTTCGCACAAAAATGTATTAGGTTTATTTAAGTAGTGTCATTTTTTGCAGTGGCGTATGATTAACAACATTATATCATATGTTATCAATGGCATTACATTGATAGTATGAAAAAGTGCGACTAACTAAGAAGTGTCATCACATCAAATCAACAGTCGCACTAGATTAATGGGGGTTTACATTAAGATGCATAACAATTGCATTATTACTCTATGATGACATGCGCACTTGATCAGTAGCTACGTGCACAGTTAACATGAACGATCATTCTAACAAAGGGTGATCCGTAAAGGAGAAACATCATCGTGTCAACCGTCGTGCAATTAAGTTTTGTGTAGTTCTACTAAGATGCAACTATGTTACCGGTGTCAGACTTAAGTGTAATGGCCCAAAATGCTATTCATGGGAAATAAAGTAAGACAGAAGCATTTAATAAAATGGTGGTCACATTAACAATAGCATTGTTTCATTTTACCTTTGATACTAGATTAACAACAGCAGTAAGGGCATAGGGACAGTGAAGGCGCACACATGTTTTACCTACACCGATGCATAAAGTGGTGAGGCAGAGGTGGTTGTCGAGAGCGGCAACATGCAAGAATGTCTGGATTTGTGCCATTTTTGTTCTCGTCAGGGACCTTTTCCTATGTGACCATAGGAAATCTAGAGGTGCTCATTCTCAATTGCATTATCGACCCAACAACCGCTCACTTTCTTTCCTTTTTCTACCAAGAGACCTGTCAGGCTAGCATCTTACTAGTACTTCGCCCCAACCCCACTTTATTTTCCTTTCAACCAAGAGATCGGTCCTGACAAGCTGATGGAGCTAGCTACATGGAGTAGAAGAATATCCACATGTAGGATACATCGATGTGGGGGCAATCCTAACTTGATAAAAAAGGATGCAACAACGTGGGGAGCTGGGCCATTAGAACAATGTCAGTTCTAAAATAAGTTATACCTCAGGTCGCCGGGATGTGGCGAGGTAGATGGCAAGATCTGCCAACACGACAACAGAGAGCAAGGGTGTGGAGAACCTCCCACACCGGCGCCAAGTCACAGGGGATGGTGCGCGTCGGCTTCCTCCCTCACCAATGGTGACCGTGTTAATGTTGCACCTCCTACCCTACCCAGTGGAAGGGATCCGATCGAATCTGTGACAATCGGTGAGAAGAGAGAGAGAGGGGGGGGGAGAGAGAGTGGACACCACTGTCTTGTTTACATCTAGAGAGGGTGAGAGAGTGAGAAGAAGAGAGCAACCTGAGCCAGCAACTCCCGAAGTGGAGTAATTGTCTGTCTCTCCGCAGCGTTCGTTTTAAATTGAATATGCCCGGAGCCATCTTTTCATTTAGCATACCAGTAAAAAAGAAACTCGATCAATAACCGCGCCATCGTGTTTAGGTTGCACTTTGTATGGCTCACATGTGGTCCCAGACCCTACATTTAGTGGACAACTAGATGTGTCAAATTATCACGTTGCCTACCTCTTCATGTGCAAATGCAATCCACAATGACTGTACCCGCGGTGTGTGAGGGGAGAGTGAAGTCCAATTTTAACCTTGAGGTTATAGAGCTAGTGGGGAACAAACCCTCAACTTTAAATCCCTGAGGTTGTAGATCTAGTCAAAAATAGTTGTTCATCGGGTTTCATCCAAATTCCCCTCCAATCCTCTTCAAACACCTTGGGAGGTGGGTTAACAGAACAAAGGCTAAGACTTGTTTCTAGTGGATTCGTTGATGTGGCACCGAAAGGGTGTGATCGCTGACTTTAACCAAATAATTGACTACCATGTTGGCATTACATGAGCATGGGGCCCACTTGTTAGCATGCTAGACGGAGGAAGTATTAACGAAAGACAAAATGGTGTGTGGAAGGGTGCGATATCAACAGCTAAAGATGAATACACAAAAAAATAGATTGCTCAGGTGTGATGACCACTGGAGCAATCTACTCAAATTGTACGTAAACAAATTCGTGCAAACACAGCCGGATTTTATATAAACATGACAGATTTCATTACATTTACATCAAATAAGCGGTGCTAGTCTAGGGCTAAAGGTAGAATTAATACCAAATCTAAATGGTCACTGGACGATCTCTTTGTCTTCCTCATGTCCAGCTGCCCGATCACAGGACTAAATCCAACTGACCCTTCTTGCCGCTCACTGAAGGCGATCGAGCCCCCATGCGAGATGGAGCCAGCCGGTGTGTTGGGTTGCCTCTGATGAACAATGCCCGTTGCTGCCACACGCGTGATATGTAGAAACGAGTCGAGACGTGTGGTGAGTCAGGACGGTTGGTTAGATGTGGATAAACAGTTCCCGGTGGGGGTTGGATGAACAGGTGATAACCCACAAGTATAGGGGATCGCAACAGTTTTCGAGGGTAGAGTATTCAGCCCAAATTTATAGATTCGACACTAGGGGAGCCAAAGAATATTTGAAGGTATTAGCAGCGGAGTTGTCAATTCAACCACACCTGGAGATTAATTATCTGCGACAAAGTGATTAGTAGCACAGTAGTATGATAGTTTTGACGATAGCAGCAGTACCAATGGTAACGGTAACAGTGATAGTAGTGATATTGTAGCTGTAATGATAGCAGTAGCAGTTGTAGTAACTTAGCAAGAACAATATAAGATAAATTCATAGGCATTGGATCAGTGACTCATTGGATGATATTCATCATGAGACAGTTATAACCTTGGGCAATATGGAACTAGCTCCAGTTCATAAATATAATGTAGGCATGTATTCCATAAATAGTCATATGTGATTATGGAAAGAACTTGCATGACATCTTTTGTCTTACCCTCCCGTGGCAGCGGGGTCCTATTGGAAACAAAGGGATATTAAGGCCTCCTTTTCATAGAGAACCGGAACAAAGCATTAGCAGATGGTGACTACATGAACTCCTCAAACTACGGTCATCACCGGGAGTGGTCCCGACTATTGTCACTGCGGGGTTGCCGGATCATAACACGTAGTAGGTGACCCTAACTTGCAAGATCAGATCTAGAACATGGATATGAAGGTGATAGCATAAACGGTTCAGATCTGAAATCATGGGAGCCAGGCCCAAAGTGACAAGCATTAAGCATGGCAAAGTCATAGCAACATAAATCTCAAAACATAGTGGATACTAGGGATGAGACCCTAACAAAACTAACTCGATTACATGATGAATCTCATCCAACTCCTCACAGACCAATGAGACTACAAAGGAATTTCTCACTCCTGGTGGGGAGGATCATGGAATTGGCAATGGAGATGTGTTGGTGATGACGAAGATCGAAGATCCCCCTCTCCGGAGCCCCAAATGGACTCCTGATCTGGCCTCCCGCTGAAGAACAGGAGACGGCGGCGGCTCCATCTTGTGAAACGCGATAATTCTTTCTCCTTGATTTTTTCTGGAATAATGGGATTTTATAGCATCAGTTTCAAGGTCAGTTGGGCCACCAGGTGGTCAGCACCCACATGCGCGTCAGGGGGCAGGCACGCCCTGGTGGGTTGTGCCCACCCAGGTGCTCCCCTCTGGTATCTCTTGGCTTCAGAAATTCTCTTTATTGATATAAAAAATCCTTAAAAGATTCGTTCCATTCCGAGAACTTTTATTTCTGCACAAAAATAACACCATGGTAGTTTTGCTGAAAAAGTGTCAGTTCGGGGTTAGTTTCATTTAGATCATGCAAATTAGAGTCCACAACAAGAGGAAAAGCATTAGAAAAAGTAGATACGTTGGAGACGTATCAACTCCCCCAAGCTTAAACCTTTGCTTGTCCTCAAGGAATTCAGTCGATAAAATGAAAGTGAAAAACAAAAACTTATACGAACTCTTTTGCTTTTGTTTCAGAAATAAGCTGAAACAGCACCCTGCTTTTCAGCAAAGATTATAACTAACCATGTCGACAATGACTCATAAAATTATATTAACTCATATCAATGGCATAAACAACTTAAAAAGCAATAATAAGATATCTCAAATAGAAACATGTTGTCAGAACAACCATGATATAATATGACAATAGTGGTATCTCGCTAGCCCTTTCTGAGACTGCACAACATAAATGCAGAGCACCCCCAAAGTTCAAGCAGCAACTAAACATTGTAATTCATCAATGCAGAGCATCCCCCAACATTAGCTACACAAAATGCATCAGCATGACAATAGTGCTCTCAGGTTCTGGCGCTTATTTGAGAAGTTGATGACACAACATAAAAGTAAATAGATAGTCCCTTCGCAGAGGCAAGCATTGATTTGCAGAGGTGCCAGAGCTCAAGTTTTTAAAATAGAGGTAAATGATATTTTGAGACATGCACCCTTCTCATTTACTTCATGACTATTAGTTATCAATATCTTCCATGCAAAACATGCTAGTGGCGGTTCCCAAGCAGAAATGTAAAGGTTATGACTCCATTGGTAGTTTTTGTTTGATTATTTGTATGCTCTTTTATTTTTACAGTTTGGGACTGGGCATCCCTATTACCGCCCTTTTCTCATGCAATGGCGAGTGAATAAACACTCGACCTGAGAATAACCCTCTTAGCATGAAAGATACCGACTACCTCCTGTCGTTCATTGAATGATCCAGGCACACAAAAAGGATTTATTTGAAGGTTTTAGAGATTGCACATGCAAATGTACTTAGGACGGCAGGGTAATACCGCATATAGGTAGGTATGGTGGACTCATCTGGAATAACTTGGGTTTTAGGTTTTTAGATGTACAAGCAGAGTTCCCACTTAGTACAGGCAAATGCTAGCAAATAGGTTGAGAAGCGGCTAGCTAGAGAGCAACAACGGTCATGAACATGCATTATGCATAAGTAACATTGGATACTAGCATGAGTATGATATGAACACCATGAATATAAATATCACAGAGGCTATGTTTGTTTCGATTCAACTATATGCATGAACATGTGCCAAGTCAAGCCACTCGAACATTCAGAGGAGGATACTATATCATCATACTACATCACAATCATTTTAACGCAATGTTGATATCCAAGATAAGTCATTATTCACTCCTAGCTACTTATGTATGGCATGAGAAACTATAATCTCTAATTGTCATTGCAAACATGTTTCATCATAATAGGTTGAATCATGGATACTATTTTAAACATATTTACAAAAACAGAACAAGTCGAGTTCATACCTGTTTCCTCTCTGTCACAACCAGTTCATCTTATATCGTCATTATTGCCTTTCACTAGCATGACCAAACAATTTGAAATAATAACAGTGCAAGAGTGCCGTGGACTAAGCTGGAATCTATAAACACTTTATTCAAGGGGAGAATACAAGGAAATATGGGCACTTTGTTAGATTAACGATAATGCACATGAGAGCCACTCAACATTTTCATCGTAGTCTTCTCCTTGGTATGACTCGATAAAATGAAAAGAAATTCAGCGAAACACACTGAAATATTTTTGGAGTTTTTGGTTTTTTCGAAAGCAAGCAAATGAAAAAGGGAAAAGCAAAAATGAGAAAAACTATTTATACAGGAAAGCTCCCAACAAGTAAAAGAAGAACAAGCAAATATTTTGGGGTTTTCTTTTTAGTACTACAACAATTTAAACTAGGAAGAAAAATAAAAAAGAAGCAAGAAACAGAGTTTTGGATTTTCTCAAAGTTTTTCAAACACACAAGAAGAAAGCAAGAAAAATAATTTAAGCATGGATGATACAATGAAAAAGGAATGAAATGTGTGAACATGAATGTAGTGTCGGTGAGACTACGATCTCCCCAAGCTTAGGCTTTTGGCCTAACTTGGTAAGCAGTCTGTAGCCTGTGTAATGATCGGATTGGTAGCCCACGGAGGCTCTCGATGCGGATGGCTCAGCCTATCGTGCATCCTCCACTGCTGTGTTGTGAGCTTGAGGCTCAATCTCAAGAACAAAATATCTTCCCTTATTGTGATAGTCAAAAAGAGTAGGCACACGCAAATATGTGTGCACAACAGATGTTTGGTTAAACAACAGATTATAAGTGAAGTTATGAATTTTTCGTTTGAGGATCTTATGACTTTTTAAAGCATCAAAGTCTAAATACTGTGTGGTAGGATAGGGTCAATGGGCAAAGGTGAAACACCCAGCCCTCGTGCTAAATGCATGGCATAAATTCCGCCATAGAAATAGCCACTTCTAGCGTTATGTTGTAATTTGTGTGCAACAATTGCTCCAAGGTTATAACTTTTATCACCGTAGAATGAGGCTCAGATCGGGAGCACAAAGTGTACTAGAATCTTGTTTGCCTACAATATCTTTTCTATTAAATAATGTGAAGTACTGAACTGCAGGAAAATATATGCTCTTTATTCTACCCTGCGTCACTCCCCTAGTTTCACCAAAGCAAAGACTAGTCAAGAATATTTCAAACTCAGAGCTGGTTGGCTCATCGAGTGAACCCCAGAATGGGATTTTGAAGGGGTGAGCCAACCTCTCTAGAGAAATGGTAAATGGATTTTCATATAGTTTAAATGACACCCTAGACTTACAGGGAAAGTATTTAAATTCTTTGACAAATGATTCGGTGAGGATGAGGTGTTGGTCACACTTATCTGCAATGAAGGGACCGAGCTCGGCGTTGTGAACACATTGCTCAAATTCCTCCTTAATACCCACTCTCACCTATAACGCCCCAAGACCGAAGCTTTAGATGCCTTCCAGGGTTTCCGAGATTCATTGTGTGATTTTGTTTTGTTCGTGCATTCCTCTCTGCATCTTGTGCATTGCATCATGTCATCATGCCATCATGTCATTAATTTTATAACTCCTGTAAATAAATTGTATGGATTTTTCGATCCATTTAAATTGAGGGATATTCACAATGGTGATTTCTCTTTATAACATACCCTCCCGATATTTAGGGAGATATTATAAATTATTCCATTTATTTGGAATTAACCATAACCCACTTGCAAAATAATTTCGTTCCTTTTTCTGCTTCAAGTTTTGTCTCCAAACTTTGCCCTAAATTTCTTCCATCATTTTACGGAGCTCCACCAAAAAATCCGAACATTTTTGGACCTTCCCAAACCCGCACTTCCATTCAAATCATTTGAATTTAAATTCAAATGAGTTTGAATTTAAATCTTGCAATCTTGGCCATTCCTATTTTCTTGGATCAAGCTCACTTTGTGAATTCGGGAAAATTAACCCCATGCTCAAATTCTTCCCCTTGCGCATTTTCTTTCCCTAACCCCCTCTTCATTTTCGTTCTCTCTAATGCTTTCTGTTAGAAATATAAGAGAGAGGGAGAAGAGAACCTAGCATGCCATCCAGGCCGGCCCAGCCTCTAAGGCCCGTTCCACAGGCCCAGCTGCTGCGCCTCTAACCCTAGCCCGACCCCCTCGCTTGATCCATCTCTCCCTCGGTCCATCCCCTCGTTCCCTGCCAGCGCCGCCACCACACACACACGTCGCCAGGGAGAGGATCCCATGATCCTCCCGCATCTCTCCCTCGATCCATCTCCTCCTCCTCCTTGTTCCCACGCAGCGCTTGATCCCCTCCTCCCTCGTTGCGCCGTCACAGAGAGAGAGAGAGAGAGGAGCGCCGCGGCCTCGCCCTTCCTCCTCCTGCATCGAGCGCCCCCGCTCCACCTCACCCTGCCGTCCCCGTGCCAGGACCTCCTCGCCCTTCTCCTCGCCGCATCGCCCGATCCCCTCGCCTCCGCCCCTTCCTCCCCGCAGCGCCCGAACCCTCCTCTCGAGCACGCCTCTCATGGTGCCCGCATCAGCCGGCCCCCTTCCTCTCCTCCTCCATGGCGTCTCCCCTTCTCGAGCGCCCCCGCGACCACGCCCCTACCGAACCCAGCGCCAGGCCCCCGCTCCTCCCTCCTCACGCGATCCCCTATCCTGTTCCCCTCGCCGCCTCCTCCCTCCACCGGCGCCATCCATGCCCCGTCGCCCCTCCGGTCGCTGTGAGCAGGAGCGCCGCGCCCATCCGCCCTGCTGGCTTTGCTCAACTCCGGCGCCGCCGCAGCCAGAGCCCCGGGCCGTCCTCGTCGCCTTGCTCCCCCGCGTTGCCTCTACCAGCTCTGTGCTGCTGCGTGCATCCGCCAAGCCCCTCTGCCCTGTTTCCCCTCGGCCTCGATCGAGGAGGACGAGCAGCGTTGCTGCCTGCTCGATCCGCCTGCACGTGCGCCTCACGCATTGACTGCGACCAGCTCCATGCCCGAGCGAGCACGCTCCTGATCCCGATGCTCAGGACCGCCAAGCATCGTATCCGGGAGTTTTCCCCAAGTACCACTACGGTCGCCATCCGCCAAGTACCTCTACCGACGACCCCGGACATCTACGAAACGAACGTGTACAACTACCGTCGCCGTGTACAACGACTTCCACTACGCCGTGTACGACTACTTCCCACGATGACCCGTGAACGACTACCTCCACTACGGCCCGTGAACGACTACTTCCTCTACGAAACGCGTTCCGCCCCGAATGCACGCTTCGAAGGTATAACCGCCGAGAATGACCGCCGTGGAACGAATGCTTTGTTGTATGAGATGCTCATGTTCGAACCGTGTCCGAATTGTCGCTCTTTGCCATGCCACCGACACGTGGGAACCCGATAGTCGGGAGCACCCCACCATCGTTGCATGACACGCTCACGTCACACTTCTAGTTTGCATCGGTATCTCACTCGAGTTATCGGGATCGGAATGTTGCCGTGGCACCATTTTCGTTATCGTTGCCGTGGCACCATTTTCGTTATCGTTGCCGTGGCACCCCTTTTGTTCCGCCATGGTGACCAAATGCTCCCTATCATATTAGATGTCAACATTTTCATAAAATTGCATAAACTTGTATATGTCATCCGCATCATGATAACAACATTTAAATGTTTAAAATTGTGTTTGCATTAAACTACTAGATGGTATGGGGATTTTCTGGAATTGTTGTTTGTTGTTTCTGGCCTCATTTAAACTTGCTTAAATTGTTAGTTTAATTATGCTTCACCTCTTGCCATGTTTAACAACATTTAATATTGATGAGTAGCATAAACGGGAGAGAACTAAATAATTGTTGTGGTGTTCCGTCAATATGCAACTCGTTGCATATTGAGCTCCACTTAACTTGTAGTTTTGTTTGTGCATATTGCCATGCCATGCCTCATTAAACCGGACATGCATCATACTTGATTGTGCATCATGCCATGATTATGCTTGTGTGTTTACCATGTTGTTTGCTTCTTTCCGGTTTGCTTCTCTCGTTAGCTTCGGTTTCGTTCCGGAGTTGTGAGGATTCGTTCGACTACGTCCATTTGTCTTCTTCATGGACTCGTTCTTCTTCCTATCGGGATTTCAGGCAAGATGACCATTACCCTTGATATCACTTCTATCTTTGCTTGCTAGTTGCTTCATTCTATCGCTGTGTTGCGTTACCTATCACTTGTTTACCATGCCTCCCATATTGCCATGTCAGCCTCTAACCTTTTCACCCTTCCTAGCAAACCATTGTTTGGCTATGTTACCGCTTTGCTCAGCCCTCTTATAGCATTGTTAGTTGCAGGTGAAGTTGAAGATTGCTCCAGGATGGACAGGATTATGTTGGGATATCACAATATCTCTTATATTATTAATGCATCTATATACTTGGTAAAGGGTGGAAGACTCGGCCTTATGCCTGGTGTTTTGTTCCACTCTTGCCGCCCTAGTTTCCGTCATACCGGTGTTATGTTCCCGGATTTTGTGTTCCTTACGCGGTTGGGTGATTTATGGGACCCCCTTGATAGTTCTCTTTGAATAAAACTCCTCCAGCAAGGCCCAACCTTGGTTTTACCATTTGCCTACCTAAGCCTTTTTCCCTTGGGTTCTGCAGACTCAAGGGTCATCTTTATTTTACCCCCCCCCCCCGGGCCAGTGCTCCTCCGAGTGTTGGTCCAAACTAGAGCCACTTGCAGCGCCACCTCGGGGAAACTTGAGGTCTGGTTTTAGTTGTACGTAGTGTTCATCCGGTGTGCCCTGAGAACGAGATATGCGCAGCTCCTATCGGGATTTGTCGGCACATCGGGCGGCTTTGCTGGTCTTGTTTTACCATTGTCGAAATGCCTTGTAAACCGGGATTCCGAGTCTGATCGGGTCTTCCTGGGAGAAGGAATATCCTTCGTTGACCGTGAGAGCTTGTGATGGGCTAAGTTGGGACACCCCTGCAGGGTATAATCTTTCTAAAGCCGTGCCTGCGGTTATAGGCAGATGGGAATTTGTTAATGTCCGGTTGTAGATAACTTGACACTTGACCTCTTTAGAATACATCAACTGTGTGTGTAGCCGTGATGGTCTCTTTTCGGCGGACTCCGGGAAGTGAACACGGTTTTGGGTTATGTTTGACGTAAGTAGGAGTTCAGGATCACTTCTTGATCATTGCTAGTTCACGACCGTTCCGTTTGCTCTCTTCTCGCTCTTATTTGCGTATGTTAGCCACCATATTTGCTTAGTGCTTGCTGCTACTCCACCTCATTACCACTTCCTACCCATAAGCTTAAATAGTCTTGATCTCGCGGGTTTTGAGATTGCTGAGTCCTCGTGACTCACCAGATACTATCACAACAGTTGCAGGTGCCGATGATACCAGTGCAGGTGATGAAATCGACCTCAGATGGGAGCGCAAAGAAGATCTTAGTTGTTGCTATGTTTTGTTCATTGTTGTTCAGTAGTGGAGCCCAGTTGGGGCGATCGGGGATCTCGCAGTTGGGTTATCTTCTTTTCTTTTGGCTTCGTCCGTAGACGGACTATATGTGTGTACTCTGAATGATGTATGATTTATTTATGTTCTTTGTGTGAAGTGGCGATTGTAAGCCAACTCTTTATCCCATTCTTGTTCATTACATGGGATTGTGTGAAGATGACCCTTCTTGCGACAAAACCACAATGCGGTTATGCCTCTAAGTCGTGCTTCGACACGTGGAAGATATAGCCGCATCGTGGGTGTTACATCACCATATAGTCATTGCACGGCCATAAGCATGTTTTGGTGGTAGCACTTCGAATGGAACTTTCACTTGGTTCAGCATAGGACCGACAAGCAGAGCTGCAGCTAGAAGATGCCTCCGAGGATCTCCTCCTCAAATAACTCCTTCGAAAGAAGTTAATAATGTTCGCGTACAATTTTCTGAAAAATTCTAGTCAAGAAAATTTATTAACAAAACTTCACAAGAATGATAGCAACTACACATAGGGATGTATAGAGGCCTTAGCAAGCATTCGAACTACTTAGAACTCTAAGAATTCAACATGCAAGCTCATCTACAGCAGCACCTAGAGTAGCTAATTATTCTAAATATAAACCACTAAAACATAAACTAATTGGACACATGGAGGAGTCACATACGAAGCAACAAATCCCCGAAACAGTTTCAGAAATGGAGCTTCGAGCAAGAGATCAAAATCCGTGGTTTCGGAGGCAAGAACATGAGAGAGAGAGAGGTAGTGATTTTTTTGTGGGTGAATGGAGTGGTGTGGGAATAAGAAGTAAGTGAGGGGTCCCACATGGGGACCACAACCCACCAGGGCGCACCTTGGGGCCCTGGCATGCCCAGGTGGGTTGTGCCCACCTGGCGCACCTCCCTCTGATATTATTTGCACCAAAAATTCAGAAATATTCAGAAAAAAATCATTTCAGATTATCAGAGCATTCTGAGAACTTTTATTTTTGGGTCATTTTTTATTGCAAGGAAAATTCAGAAAACAAACAAAGCATGATATTTTATTTTATTTACCTAATAAACACAGAAAACAAAAGGTAGGGACAGAAGGTAGTGCTTACTAAATTCATCAACTTCATACCTCTAAAAAATGATCCATTAATAAGGTTGATCAAGTCTTATTAACAACCACTTTTGATTACCATGAAACCGAAGAACTTTCGTAAATCACTACGTTGCCTCAATGGGGATATGAATGTCCCCAACAATAAGCATTTCATATTTCTTTTTAATAGTAGGTAGAGGTAGTTGAAAACTTCCAATAGTGATTGTCGGAGATTTTTCAATAACATTAATACCATTCACTTGGAATAGTTTCTTCGGAAAGTGCACCGTATGCTCATTACCATTGATATGAAAAGTGACCTTGCTTTCATTGCAATCAATAACAGCCCCTGTAGTATTCAAGAAGGGTCTACCAAGGATAATCAACATGTTTTCATCCTTGGGCATCTCAGGTATAACAAAGTCAGTAAAAATAGTAACATTAGCAACAATAACGGGCACATCCTGACAAATACCGAGAGGTATGGCCGTTGATTTATCAACCATTTGCAAAGATATTTCAGTAGGTGTAAGTTTATTCAAATCAAGTCTTTTATATAAAGAGAAAGGCATAACACTAACACCAGCTCCCAAATCACATAAAGTAGTTTTCACATAGTTTCTTTTGATGGAGCAAGGTATAGTTGGTATTCCTAGATCTCCAAGTTTTTTAGTTACTCCATCTTTAAAAGTATAATTAGCAAGCATAGTGGAGATTTCAGCTTCCATTATTATTCTCCTATTGGTGATAATGTCTTTCATATACTTTGCATAAGGAGGCATTTTCAAGATATCAGTTAAGCAAGTTCGCAGAAAAACTAGCTTCAACATTTCAGCAAAGCATTCAAATTCTTTCCCATCTTTCTTTTTTGTTGACTTAGGTGAAAATGGCATAGGCTTTTGAACCCATGATTCTCTTCTAGCAACAAAGTCTCTTTTGAACCCATGGTTCTTTTCTAGAACCAAAGTCTCTTTTATTCAAATTCTTCCCCACCTTTTGAACCAATGGTTGTTTTCTAGCAACAAAGTCTCCTTTATCATATCTTTTATTCTTAGGTTGTGGATTATCAAAATCAACAGCTGGTTTTATCTCAACATCATTATCTGGTTCTTTATCATTTGGTTGAGTGTCTTCATGAACCTCATCATTATATTTTTCATTATCATAAGGTTAGTGTTCATTACGAGATTGAGTTTGAGTATGAGAGATAGAAACTTCTTTATCATTATCAAGAGGTTTTTCTATTTCAGGTTCACTAGAGGCAGGCAAAGTCATATCATTTTCCTTCTTCCTTTTCTTTTTAGAAGGACTAGGTGTAGTGGTGTTGTTCCTTTGTGAATTTTGTTCAATTCTCTTTGGGTGTCCCTAAGGATAAAGTGGTTCCGGAGTCATTTTACCTCCCCTAGTTGCTACTCTAATAGCAAAGTCACTTATATTATTGTTCATTTCATCAAGCAACTCTCTTGAGATTTAGCAACTTGTTCTAATTGAGTTTGAACCATATAGGCATGCTTTCCTACACCTCTAACATCATTTGTGATTCTAAATAACAAGTCACTTAAGCGAGCAATCATAACAGAGTTGTATTTCAATTGTTTCATAACATTTGCATTGAAGTGATCTTGCTTTCTAATGTAATTATCAAACTCATAAAGGCATTGACTAGGATGTTTATTATGAGGATCATCACTATAATTGAGTTTACTTAAAGATTTTACCTCTACCACCTTAGGTGGTGATGGTGCTTCAAGCCCATGTATTTCTTTGATAGGTGGTAAATTTTTAACATCATCGGCCTTAATACCTTTGTTCATAGATTTTCTTTGCCTCTTGCATATCTTCAGGACTGAAATATAAGATACCCCTCTTCTTTGGAGTGGGTCTAATAGGTGTTCTAGTAGGAGTCCAATAATCATAATTTTTCAGTATGTTATTCAATAATTCTTCACCTTGCCCAATAGTTTGTTCCCTGAAAACACAACCAGCACAACTATCTAGGAAATCCCTAGAAGATATCAAGTATTTCATTTTTGTTAAGAGGATGATCAGGCAAAGCATTAAGCAATTGGAGAAGCCTCCCCCAATCTTGTGGGAGACTCTCTTGTTCAGTTTGCGCAAAGTTAAATATTTCCTGCAAGGCAGCTTGTTTCCTATGACCAGGGAAATATTTTTCAGAGAAGTAATAGATCATATCCTGGGGACTACGCACACAACCAGGAGCAAGAGTATTGTACCAAGCTTTAGCATCACCCTTTAATGAAAACGAAAATAACTAGAAATATAGTAATAGCGAATCTTACCATCATGAGCAAAAAGGGTAGCTATATCATTCAACTTAGTAAGATGTGCCACTACTATTTTAGTATCATAACGATGGAAAGGATCATATTGAACCAAGGTGATTAACTCTTGGTCGACAGAGAATTCGTAACCCTTATAATCAATAACAATAGGTGAAGTAGCAAACTCAGGATCACATTTCATTTTAGCAATCAGAGATCTTTCCTTATACTTGCATAATAATTTCTCTAGATCATGTCTATCCTTACAAGCAAGAATATCTCTAGTGTCCTCCTCAATCATAGTATAACCTTCCGGTACCTTTGGACATTCATATCTAGGAGGACTAGTTCTAGTAGGTGTTTCAAGATTTTCAGTTTCAAGTTCATCATTAGATTCAACAATATCATGTTGTCTTACTCCAGCAATTTGTTCATCAAGAAATTCACCTAGTGGCACATTATCATCAAGCAAGGTACTAGCATCATCATGAGTAGCATTTAATAGCATCATCAATAACTTGCGACATGTCAGAATTAATAGCATGTTGTGGTGTAGCAAGTTTACTTATGATAGAAGGTGAATCTAAAGTAGAACTGGATGGCTGTTCCTTACCTCCCCTCGTCTTTGAGGGAAAAATCTTAGTCTTAGCATCCTTCAGATTCTTCATAGTGATAATATGATAATAATCCCAAGTGACTCAACAAATATAGCTATGATTCCCAGCAATGGCGCCAGAAAAAGGTCTTGATAACCCACAAGTATAGAGGTTCGCAACAGTTTTCGAGGGTAGATTATTCAACCCAAATTTATAGATTTGACACAAGGGAAGCCAAATAATATTTGAAGGTATTAGCGGTTGAGTTGTCAATTCAACCACACCTGAAGATTAATTATCTACAACAAAGTGATTAGTAGCAAAGTAGTCTGATAGTTTTGATGATAGCAGCAGTAGCAACGGTAACGGTAACAGTGATATTATAGCAGTAACGATAGCAGTAGCAGTAGTAGTAACTTAGCAAAAACAATATAAAATCAATTTGTAGGCATTGGACCAGTGACTCGTTGGATGATATTAATCATGAGACAGTTATAACCTAGGGCGATATTGCACTAGCTCCAGTTCATAAATATAATGTAGGCATGTATTCCGTAAATAGTCATACGTGCTTATCGAAAGAACTTGCATGACATATTTTGTCCTACCCTCCCGTGGCATCGAGGTCCTATAGGAAACTAAGGGATATTGAGGCCTCCTTTTAATAGAGAACCGGAACAAAGCATTATCACATGGTGAATACATGAACTCCTCAAACTACGGTCATCACTGGGAGTGGTCCCGACTATTGTCACTCTGGGGTTGCGGGATCATAACACGTAGTAGGTGACTATAACTTGCAAGATCAGTTCTAGAACATGGATATAAAGGTGATAACTTAAACGGTTCAGATCTGAAATCATGGCACATGGGCCCAAAGTGACAAGCATTAAGCGTGGCAAAGTCATAGCAACATCAATCTCAAAACATTGTGGATACTAGGTATCAAGCCCTAAGAAAACTAACTCGATTACATGGTGAATCTCATCCAACTCCTCACCGACCAGCTAGCCTACGAAGCAATTACTGACTCCCGGTGGGGACCTTCATGGAATTGGCGATGGAGATGTGTTGGTGATGACGAAGATCAAAGACCCCCCCTCTCCGGAGCCCCAAACGGACTCCCGATCTGGCCTCCCGATAAAGAATAGAAGACAGCGGCGGCTCTCTCTCGTGAAATTTGATAATTCTTTCTAGCATCGGATTCAGGGTCAGCGGGGCCACCAGGTGGGCCGCACTCACCTGGGCATGCCAGGGGGGCAGGCGCGCCCTGGTAGGTTGTGCCCACCCAGGTTCCCCCTCTAGTATCTCTTGGCTCCAGAAATTCTCTCTATTGATATAAAAAATCCTCACAAAGTTTCATTCCATTCCGAGAACTTTTATTTCTGCACAAAAATAACACCATGGTAGTTCTGCTGAAAACAACGTCAGTCCGTGGTTAGTTTCATTCAAATCATGCAAATTAGAGTCCAAAACAAGAGGAAAAGCGTTAGGAAAAGTAGATACGTTGGAGATGTATCAACAGGACCCTATGGTAGTAGGCGGTTGCCACTAGATGAACAGGACTCCGAGGAGGCCGCCACACCCCAGCTGGTTGGCGGTGGATGAATAGGAACCTGTGTAGGCTCTATGAACAGTAGCCGGCAGAGCCTACTGGAGTACTATGATGGAAGAACAGTAGCCTGTGGAGTCCCGTTTTGCGGTATGCCACACCCCTCCCGATCAACAAGACCCCGTTTCGACTATAGGCGCTCCAACAGAAGTCCATTTCCTCCGTTTTGTGGTACTCCACACCCCTCCCGAACAAGAGGACCCGTTTCGACCATAGGCGCTCAAACAGAAGTCTATTTCCTCTGTTCTGCGGTATGCCAGGCTCCGTCTCGACTGTTTCATCCAAGCCGGTTAGCTCCTGATGAACATGACGCATTTTGTTGCCTCCCGATGAACACGGTGTTGTTTCTCTGTTCCAACCCAGCTGGTTGGCTGCAGATGAACAGTTCGCCATTGCTACCGTCCATTGCATGTCCATGTACACGAGCCCTGGCCATACGTATGTGCGTGTACGCGTTCGAGATCCCACCTGTATGTACATCCGTAGCTGTCTTTTTGCCCTGTGGTTGTACGTACGTGTACATGGTTTAGACGGGACTGCCTGAACTTCTACATCGGGGGCTCTACTACAACACGTGCTGCTGCTTGCTCGGCCACAGTTCATCATTGAAGAGAGACCTATCTGCCAGTTGTACGTACACATTCGCGACCAGATAGACAATGTTACGTACGCTTTGACCGAGTTGGTCCTAGCTGTGAGGGAGGATAAGGACGCACTTCCTTCCATGTGAACATCTAGCTGCTGGGTTCCAACTTTCAAGGGAGGAACAATTTCTATTTTGCGAGTAACAAGGAGGATTTTTTGGAGCTCATATTCTTTTTGTTAGCATTACATCCCACATTTTGGCCACAATTAAAAAACTCAATGATTTTTTTGCATATATCGGTGCGGCCCGAACTGTTTTTAATACTGAAATTTCAAGTCACATTAAAACTAATTTGGAAAATAAATTTATACCAATTTAAAATCCAAATAATTTTCCCCGCATAAAAATCAATGAAATTTAAAATGTCAAAATGCAAGAAAAGAAATTTAAAACTAATTGCCGGATTGCTATGTCTTAAAAATGTACATCCCATTTCTTGTTACAAATAGCCCATTCTCTGGGCAAGACGAATGCATCCCTTGCATCCCAGCAGGGCGGACAAAAGCATGTACGCCTCGGTTGGTCATTGTGCAAAAAAAAACTAGGCTAGCCATTTTCAGGAAGAAAAAAACAACTGGCTAGTTTTGTGGTAAACATAAAATAAAAGGCTGGCTAAACTGGCAAGAGTGCCCCGCACAACCCAGTTGATACCCTACTCCGTCTAAAAAACCAAAAGAACTGGGCGAGGTGTTGGGTCCCTGGTCTCAGCCGCTCATTGTGCAATTATCTTGTTTATTGACTATACGTTGACAACGACATGGGACCCATATGTCAGGAATCCATTACGAGGAACCATTTTTTGGCTTGAAATAAGGAGGCACTTGCTTGCGTACTGCCATGACCCTGGTGGGTCCCTGCTGTCATCCTCTCCATGCACAATCATCTCTTGATTTTTTACGCGTCAACCTAGTAGGCCCACAATTCAGCCTCTAAATCCGTGGCGGAAAATGCAACCAATTTTAAAAATAGCAGCACATTCTATACGTTCACACGGAAAGTTCAACACCCAGAGCAAAGTAACAGCTCTGATCCAGAGATAGAGTATCGAACTTTCACATTGACAACCATCATAGCCAACTTAACTATCTACTCCCGCTAATACTCTTGTGTACCAGTTCTAACTTACTCTTAGCTAAGTAGATGATGCCGGCCGCCATCTGTGGTACACGCTAAACACCGGCACCGACATCCTCCTCCTGGCCTCGGACTTGCCAAAGCTGTGATAGGGAGCATTGCTCGCATGCATTGTCCCTTTTCATGCCGGCATGGTACACCGAAGCTTCGTCTTCTAAGAGGGAAACCCACTTGACGAGATGGTAGTAAAATTCTACATCTCGAACGCGTGTGTGCCTAACTGCCTCTAGGGCTATTTGCCAGGCGCCGACCTCCACATAGTCGGCCCAGTTGCGGGAGCTCTTCTCGTGACTCAGAGCAGCGGTGCACTGCTACTCCATGCCCCACTCGCGGTGCAAATCAATGATATGCTGCTCCACCGCAAGGCGGTTGTTGTCAGGACCCCGACCCGATGCCACATCGATCTAGCATGTAACACCTCATATCGCTTTGCGGCCTCACGCACGGTATCCCCACGGGTGTCGCCTTACCTTTGCCCGGGACCGTTTGCGCATTTTGGCACACGTATATGATGGTGTCGCTAGCATCCATATGATAGAGAGCCCGGGCTGACATGGCTAGTCGTAAACCCAAAGTGGCACTCACTTACAGGGACAGGCATCCATGACCTAGCATCGAACGTGTCGGTCATCAACGAGTGAATCCAGGCTGTAGCACTGGGCTAACAGGACTCCGGTGAACCGGGCTGTAGCATGCTAACAGGACTCCGGTATTCATCCGTGACATTTCCCCGAAGGGACAGACACAGGATCGAAGAAGGACACATGCCGGCCTGCCTAAGTGTTCCGGAGCAGTAGCAAGCTACCAGGGCTCAGTGGAAGCACTAGGAGACATTTCCCGGTAAGAGAGGCTACTAAGAATAAACAACTAGATAGTCAGATCCCACACATAGCAATACACATTACACGTACGCATAACATGCAAGTATGTGCTGTACAACATGGCATCACAGCATAACTCAACAACTCATATAGATAAGGGCTCAGAAGAGCCGTCATAGCAATTATTGCAAACAGGGGTCACAAGACCCATCATACAGAGCATACAAGCAACAAGCGGAAGCATTACATGTCTGGGTACAGACATCTACAAATGAAAAAGGCTGAAGAGCCTGACTATCTACAACATCCGATCAAGATCGTAGCTGAGGTACTAGATACTAGTCGAAGTCCACGAGAACACTAGTAAGACCGAAGTCTCCGCTGCAAAAACATAGATAAAGCAACATGAGTACAAAGGTACTCAGCAAGACTTACATCAGATCCTATCATACATGCACTTGTATCAAGAGGGTAACGTGGGATTTAGTTGCAGCAAGCCAGCTTTGACTCTGTGGCTATCCTGTTCTACGACTACCAGAAACTCTTGAGGTGAAACAACGTACATGAGCCCACTAATCACCACACAATACACTACTATGGATTCATCCCCGTCTCCCTACGAGAAGGCCATCCATAGCACTCACACTTGTCTTGAGCATTTTATAGTATCCACTTCAAGTTGTCTATGTACCATGTAAGCATCCAAGAAGTCCATAACCGCGGACCCGGCTATTCGAATAGATCATGTTAACCCTGCAGGGGTGTACTTCTTCACACACGCTCTCGCCACTTACCGCCATGTACACGTCATGTATCTCGGCAACCTTCAAGCGGAAGCCTGGCGAGGGTGTCGGCCACGACCTGACTAACCACACAAGACTCTGGCCCAGGTTTATCGCCTATTTGGGTTCCATCCGCAAGGAGATCCGGCCGGGGTGTCGCTCACGGCCCCAAACGATGTGAGCAGGGTTCCCGAGCCCACCAACCGGGTGCCACTCGGTACACCGTGCCACGTGTGCCTAGTCTGTCCCAAGCCCACCCTGCCGGGTGCCACTTGGTAGAAAATAGCACTACCTACAAATACCAGAAACTAGTTGCGACTCCTGGACAGAGATCAAGTTGGCTAATAAGTCGAGAGGGGCACTTAAGCATTCCAATGTGTGGTAGTATCGAGTCATTGGACAACATACATAGAACTCAGTGCTTAAGGACGGTTCCAGTGAGACAACCCACCATGTACTCCTACATGGCCTCTCACCGCTACCTTTACCAAATCGTGTTCACACACTTCACTCTCAGCATCAGAACATATCGTAACACTCCAATTCATTCCCAATGACTCAGACCTGACACAACTCTAAGCAATAGCAGGCATAGCATGGTAGGAACACATCAGTGGCTTCAATCAACTCCTACACATGCTAGTGGGTTTCAACTATTTACTGTGGCAATGACAGGTCATGCAGAGGAATGGGTTCAACTACCGCAGCACAAAGTAGCAGATGAACCGTTGTTGTCCTAATGCAATAACTGAGAGCAGGAGCGAGAGAGTAGGGTTTTATCGAAATGAACAAGGGGGTTTGCTTGCCTGGTAAATCAACAAGGGAGGCACTGCTTCACAGACAGGTACTCTGGAACGTCTCCGGAGTAGGACCTATCGAGAAGGAACGGTGCCGGCAATCAATACACAATCATATGCAACAATATGATGCATGAACATGGCATGTAGATGTGATGCTGTTGAGCTAATGCAACTAGTAAACATTTGGTTTGAAGTCCATTTGAACCAAAGGTTCAAATGCATTACTAAATTAAGTCTCTTATATATGCCATAATGTGTTTTCCCATATTCAGCATGTATAAGTTGGTTTTTCATGCACGAAACTAGTACAGATGGAAAGGTTGCATTTTTCTGATAATTTTTCATATATAAATTATTTTAATCTGAGCTACGGTTGAATTGTTATGAATTTTTGAAGTTTAAAACAATTTCTGGAATTTTCTGATTAAATTTAATTCCAGAAATCATATTATAGCGCCAGCATGACGTCAGCACGACGTCAGCGGTCAACTGGGCTGGTCCGGGTCAAACCTGACGTGTGGGACCCACACGTCAGTGACAGGGGGGTTAACAGGGGTTAATTTAGTTTAATTAAAAGGTTAGGGGGCACCGGGGCCCACTGTCAGTGTCACGGGGGGTTAGTTAACGGTGATTAGCATTAAGCTAATCACCTGCCGACGGGGCCCACTGTCATTGAGCCAGGGGAGGTCAAACCCCCTGGTCAACCGGGGCTAAAACGCCGGTGTTTAGCCGCCGGCGGCAGCAAACGCAGCGGAGGGGCTCGGGATCGCCGTTCCGGCGACCATTCGGGCGGCGGAGACCACCCACGCGAAGCCCAGGCTCGCGCGCATCTAGTGGTTCATGCGGGAGGCTGCGGGGGCGGCGGAGCTCGCCGGAGCGAGGCTCGGGCGGCGGCCGGAGTTCGGGCGCGATCCGGTGGCGATGCTACGGCGTACTAAAGGAGAGAACGAAGAGTGCTACGTGCTCCTGGGGGTTCACCGAGCACGGTGACGTGCTCAGGCGCGGGCTGTGGTGGCCCTGGCCATGGTGGCACCATGGCTGGCGGAGCCGAGCTCTCGGCTGTGATGGCCAACGAGGTTTGGGGGCAGCTCGAGCAACGTGACTAGGGGAGAAGGAAGAGGGGCTCACGGGGAGTTGGCCGGTGCAGACGACGGGGCCGGGGAAGCGTCGGAGCGAGCGGGACGGCGCGGCGGATCTCCGGTGGCCGAGGAGGGGGAAAACGTCGGGGGCAGCGCTCCGGGGCTTCTGGAGGGGCGTGGCTCGGTGGAGAGGAAGAGGGGGTCGAGGCGGAGCTTGCAGGCACAGCGAGGGGTCGAGGGGGAGACGGTGGCCGCGGCGTTACGGTGGCATGGCTGCGGCTGCGCTCGGGCTCGAGAGGGAGAGGGAGCGGAAGAGGGGGAAGAGTTCGGGAGAGAGTGAGAGGGCGGTCGGGGCTGCGTGGCGTCGTCCGGGGCGTTCCAGGCGACGAGGAGGAAGCAGGAGGTGGCCAGGGGAAGCAGGAGGTGGAGGCGCGGCGGTGCGCGCGCGTCGGCACGCGCCGTTCCCCTCTCGGGGAGGAAGACGACAGAGGAGGGGGGGCCAGGTGGGCTGGGCCGCCTGCTGCGGCTGGGCTGCACAGGGGAAGCCCCAGGTAAGCCCCTCCTTCTTTTATTTCTGTTTTCTGTTTTTTTCTGACATTTGTTTTGATTTAATAAAATACTAAATCAATTTATTACCTTATGCCAATTTTTGCAGGAGCTAGATATATTATGCCAGAGCTCCTTTATAAATGACATAATTTTTGGACCATATTTCATATATATAGAAATATATTTCCAATGCAAATATTTATCGAATTAATCCAAATGGCCAAAATAAATATCCATGAGCTCCTAAAAATATTGTTTTGATTTTTATCTCTGTCCAATATTTTCAGAGGGCAACATGAGCATTTTCTTGGACCCTTTTGGAGAAATTTCTATTTGGGTCATTTTCAAAAATGAATCTGAGGGTTCCACCAATCCTCATTTCAAATTTAAATGAAATTTAAATATGATGCACAAATGGCTAGCTAGTCTAAGTCATACCAGACTAGGGATGTGACAACTCGCCCCCACTTGAAAGAATCTCGTCTCGAGATTCAGGGGTTGACGGAAAGAAAGCGGGGTACTCCAGTCGAAGACGATCTTCTCGCTCCCAAGTAGCTTCTCTCTCGGAATGATGAGACCACTGAACTTTGAGAAACTTGATGATCTGATGTCGAGTGACACGCTCTGCTTGATCAAGAATGCGAACCGGGTACTCTCGGTATGTGAGGTTATCTTGGAGATCAAGCGTTTCGTGGTCCACTCCACGGATAGGATCCGAGAAGCAACGCCTGAGTTGAGAGACGTGGAAGACATCATGAACTCGAGAAAGATGTGGGGGTAGTTCCAACTGGTAGGCAACCTCTCCTCGTTTAGCGAGAATACGAAAAGGACCAATGTAACGAGGAGCCAATTTGCCCTTGATACCGAAACGCTGGGTACCCTTCAAAGGAGTAACCCGAAGGTAAGCTTGGTCGCCAATTTCATATGTCATATCCTTATGATGACGATCGTACTGGCTCTTCTGACGAGACTGGGCTGTTTTCAAATTCTCACGAATGATGCGAACTTGCTCTTCTGCCTCCTGGATCATGTCCGGTCCAAAGAATTGTCTTTCACCGGTTTCTGACCAGTTCAAAGGTGTTCGACATCTTCGTCCATAGAGAACCTCAAAAGGAGCTTTCTTGAGGCTGGATTGGTAGCTATTGTTATAAGCAAACTCGGCGAAAGGAAGACATTTCTCCCAATCCATACCGAATGAGATAACGCAAGCTCTGAGCATGTCTTCGAGAATTTTATTGACCCGTTCCACCTGACCACTCGATTGAGGGTGGAAAGCGGTACTGAAGGAAAGATGGGTTCACATGGCAGTTTGGAAGCTCTCCCAGAAATGAGAAGTGAAAAGACTGCCACGGTCTGAGTTAATCTCTAGTGGAACACCATGGAGTGACACTATTCGAGAAATATATAAGTCAGCGAGCTGACTAGCAGTGATATTTTCTCGAACACGAAGGAAGTGAGCCACTTTGGAAAGACGATCAACGACTATGAAGATAGCGTTATTCCCTCTCTTGGTCCTGGGAAAGCCGGTGATGAAGTCCATACCAACTTTATCCCATTTCCATTCAGGAATAGCTAAAGGCTGAAGGGTGCCAGCAGGCCTTTGATGCTCTGCCTTAACGCGACGACAAACGTCACAGTTAGCAATAAACTGAGCGATTTCTCTCTTCATCCTAGTCCACCAGAACCTCTGGCGTAGGTCCTGATACATCTTAGTACTACCGGGATGAATCGTGAGAGGAGATTCATGCGCCTCCTTAAGAATCAATTGTCGCAGATGTTGATTCTTGGGAACCACCAAGCGATTCTCAAAGAAAACAACACCACGATCATCCATAGAGAAACATCCACCAACTCCCTTCTTAATGTTTCTCTTAATGCGGATAACCCCCTATCAAACTTCTGGTCAGAGATGATCTGATCCTCAAGGGTAGGTTTCGCCACCAAGGTAGAAAGGAATCCGCAAGGAGCAATGTGAAGGTTAAGCTTACAGAATTCCTCATGGAGAAGTGGTTGGCCTTGCTGCAACATGAGATTGTTGCAATAGGATTTACGACTTAGAGCATCAGCCATGACATTGGCTTTGCCTGGGGTGTAGGTAATCCCTAGATCATAATCTGTGATCAACTCCAACCAACGTCTTTGCCTAAGGTTCAGATCCGGTTGGGTGAAGATATACTTGAGACTCTGGTGATCGGTGTAGATCTCGCAACATTTACCAAGAAGGTAATGTCGCCAGGTCTTGAGTGCATAGACTACGGCTGCAAGCTCTAGATCATGTGTAGGATAATTCTCCTCATGTGGATGCAACTGTCGAGATGCATAGGCAATCACATGACGATCCTGCATAAGAATGCAACCTAGTCCCTGTCGTGAGGCGTCGCAGTAGATAATAAAGTTTTTAGTGAAATCCGGTGGCACAAGTATGGGAGCAGAAGTCAGGCGTCTTTTCAGTTCCTGAAAACTGTACTCACACTGTGGGGACCACTCGAACTTTTTATCTTTCTTGAGAAGTTCCGTGAGGGGTTTGGCTACTTTGGAGAAGTTTTCAACAAAGCGGCGACAATAGCTGGCTAGACCAAGGAAACTCCTAACTTGTTTAACGGTCTCAGGTGGAGTCCAATCGAGAACGGCTTGAACTCTCTCGGGATTGACAGCAATGCCCTTACCAGAGATTACGTGGCCTAAGTAGGTCACTTCTGACAACCAAAATTCACACTTGGAGAACTTGGCATAAAGGCGGTGCTCTCTGAGTTTTTCTAACACAAGTCTAAGATGTTCGGCATGCTCTTCCTCGTTCTTCGAGTAAATAAGAATATCATCGAGGTAAACCACGACGAACTTATCTAAGTACTCCATGAAGATCGAGTTCATCAAGCGGGAGAATGTAGCTGGGGCATTGGTTAAACCTAAGGACATGATGGTGTACTCGTACTGACCATAACGAGTGACAAAAGCTGTCTTGGCAATGTCCCCGTTTCTGATCTTGATTTGATGGTATCCTAACCTTAAATCCATCTTGGAGAAGACTGAGGATCCAGCGAGCTGATCATACAGGTCGTTGATCCTGGGGAGCGGATACTTGTTCTTTATCGTGACCAAATTAACGGGACGATAATCAACGACCATCCGGTCCGTACCGTCCTTCTTCTTGACAAAGAGGACGGGGCAAGCCCAAGGAGAAGAACTAGGACGGATGAAACCCTTTTGCAAGGACTCATCGAGTTGTTTCTTAAGCTCGGCTAGTTCTAGGGGTGCCATCTTGTAAGGTCTCCGGGAGATTGGAGCTGTTCCTGGGATAAGATCTATGACGAACTCTACATCTCTGTCAGGTGGAACACCTGGCAGTTCCTCTGGAAAGACATCCGGAAAGTCATGGACTACCGGAATATCTTCAAGGTCTGGAAGAGGGCTGGCATTAAGAGAATAGAGCTGACGCTTTGCAACTCTAGTGGAGACGGTGACTATCTTGCCAGATGGGTGTGTAAGTTGAACAGATCTTGTGTAACAATCAATCTTGGCATGATGAGCTGTCATCCAGTCCATTCCCAAGATGATGTTAATATGTGAAGACTTGAGGGCTACAAGTGATGCAAGGAATACAAGTCTGTCAACAAGGATTTTGTTACCATGGCTTACACTAGAGGTTTGCCATTTGGATCCAGGAGTTTGGATGACTAGCGGAGTTGGCATTTCACAAAATGACAGGTTGTGCAAGTTAGCATAGCTTTCAGAAATGAAGGAGTGAGATGCTCCAGTATCGAATAGAACTGATGCTGGGTGACAATTGACAAGGAGTGTGCCAAGAACGACATCTGGATCATCATGAGCGTCTTTAGCTGAGACGTGATGCACACGTCCACGTTCAGTGGGGGCTGACTTGACACTGATCATCTTGCGTGATGGCTTAATACAGCCAACAGTCTTCTCGGGCTGGGGTGGAGCATAACTAGTCTGAGAGCAGTCACGTGCATAGTGTCCTGGCTTCCCGCATGTGAAGCAAGTCCCTGAGGTTGGACGGGGACCCGCACTGACAAGCGGTCTACCAGTAGGCAAGGGTGGAACAAACGACTGAGCTGGGGAAGGCACCACATGAGATGACCTCGGTGTATATCCGGAAGGAAGAGCGGAGTTTGGAACCCAAATCCGGCGTTTCTGGGAACTAGAGCCAGAGGGAGATCCCAAATCACGGGTGTGCTTACGAGACTCCTCGTAAGTGAGTTGAGCTGTCTCTGCATTGATGGCCTTGTTCACAAGGGCTTGGAATGTATCACAATGATGCAGGTGGAGATCACGACGCAACTTGGGGTTGAGACCCTTCCGGAACCTAGCTTGCTTCTTGGTGTCCGTGGACACTTCTTCTGTGGCATAGCGGGCAAGGTTCTCAAACTCTCTGCTATAAGTATCAACAACCATCTTATTCTGTGTGAAACTACAGAACTCTTCTCTCTTGCGATCAATGAGGGCCTGGGGAATGTGATGCTCGCGAAAAGCCTCAGTGAAATCCTTCCAGGTAGGAATCTGGCCGGCTGGAAGCAAAGTCTCATAGTTCTGCCACCAAAGACTAGCAGGACCTTCCAGGTGGTATGTGGCATAAGTGACCTTGTCATCTTCAGCTACGCTCGCGGAACGCAGCTTATGGGTGATGCTACGGAGCCAGTCATCTGCATCGAGTGGCTCGATGGAATGATGAAAGGTAGGTGGGTGCAAACGAATGAAGTCATGAATGGTAGCAGACCCTTTGAACTGATGTGCGGTGTTCTCCTCGATACGTGCCAACAAGCGGTTGGACTCACGCTTGTTCCTCTCCATTTCTAACATGAACTCTGTCAACGAAGGCTGGTCAGGAGGATCCTCATTCCTACCATCTCCGTGGTTCTGGCTACGAGCGACGGAACTTCGCTTAGCTGATGACATCCTGAGAAACGAAACCAAGGACGAAATCAACATTAACTATAGAATGTAGAATGTAGGACAAGGAATTAGTATCTCTCGAACTCCTAGGGAAATTTCGGCAGCATAACGACAGTAAAATGCTCAGAATGAGACATCCTACTAAAAATGGGGTGGTAACATACTCATCAGTATTACTCAAGGTTCTGAGATCATACTAAGCAGACTACACCGGAAATACTCAAAGCTGGGATATGACTCTGATCAACCAATCCTATGGAACTACGGAGTAGTAACACGTGACCCTGATAGACGGAAGAGAAGCCTAGTTCCTTAACCCCGTCGGAAAGATAGGACGACTCAGATCAGAAGGTCATGAGGTAAAGGAGTAAAAAGAGCCTTACGTTCCTTCCCACAATCAATTCCCTTACATAACTAAAGAATTTCTAGACTCAACTTCGACCAGTATGGCTTGGTAATCCTACAGGCAGTCAGGCTCTGATACCAGCGCTGTCAGGACCCCGACTCGATGCCACATCGATCTAGCATGTAACACCTCATATCGCTTTGCGGCCTCACGCACGGTATCCCCACGGGTGTCGCCTTACCTTTGCCCGGGACCGTTTGCGCATTTTGGCACACGTATATGATGGTGTCGCTAGCATCCATATGATAAAGAGCCCGGGCTGACATGGCTAGTCGTAAACCCAAAGTGGCACTAACTTACAGGGACAGGCATTCATGACCCAGCATCGAACGTGTCGGTCATCAGCGAGTGAATCCAGGCTGTAGCACTGGGCTAACAGGACTCCGGTGAACCGGGCTGTAGCGGGCTAGCAGGACTCCGGTATTCATCGCGTGACATTTCCCCGAAGGGACAGACACAGGATCGAAGAAGGACACATGCCGGCCTGCCTAAGTGTTCCGGAGCAGTAGCAAGCTACCAGGGCTCAGTGGAAGCACTAGGAGACATTTCCCGGTAAGAGAGGCTACTAAGAATAAACAACTAGATAGTCAGATCCCACACATAGCAATACACATTACACGTACGCATAACATGCAAGTATGTGCTGTACAACATGGCATCACAGCATAACTCAACAACTCATATAGATAAGGGCTCAGAAGAGCCGTCATAGCAATTATTGCAAACAGGGGTCACAAGACCCATCATACAGAGCATACAAGCAACAAGCGGAAGCATTACATGTCTGGGTACAGACATCTACAAATGAAAAAGGCTGAAGAGCCTGACTATCTACAACATCCGATCAAGATCGTAGCTGAGGTACTAGCTACTAGTCGAAGTCCACGAGAACACTAGTAAGACCGAAGTCTCCGCTGCAAAAACATAAATAAAGCAACATGAGTACAAAGGTACTCAGCAAGACTTACATCAGATCCTATCATACATGCACTTGTATCAAGAGGGTAACGTGGGGTTTAGTTGCAGCAAGCCAGCTTTGACTCTGTGGCTATCCTGTTCTACGACTACCAGAAACTCTTGAGGTGAAACAACGTACACGAGTCCACTAATCACCACACAATACACTACTATGGATTCATCCCCGTCTCCCTACGAGAAGGCCATCCATAGCACTCACACTTGTCTTGAGCATTTTATAGTATCCACTTCAAGTTGTCTATGTACCATGTAAGCATCCAAGAAGTCCATAACCGCGGACCCGGCTATTCGAATAGATCATGTTAACCCTGCAGGGGTGTACTTCTTCACACACGCTCTCGCCACTTACCGCCATGTACACGTCATGTATCTCGGCAACCTTCAAGCGGAAGCCTGGCGAGGGTGTCGGCCACGACCTGACTAACCACACAAGACTCTAGCCCAGGTTTATCGCCTATTCGGGTTCCATCCGCAAGGAGATCCGGCCGGGGTGTCGCTCACGGCCCCAAACGATGTGAGCAGGGTTCCCGAGCCCACCAACCGGGTGCCACTCGGTACACCGTGCCACGTGTGCCTAGTCTGTCCCAAGCCCACCCTGCCGGGTGCCACTTGGTAGAAAAATAGCACTACCTACAAATACCAGAAACTAGTTGCGACTCCTGGACAGAGATCAAGTTGGCTAATAAGTCGAGAGGGGCACTTAAGCATTCCAATGTGTGGTAGTATCGAGTCATTGGACAACATACATAGAACTCAGTGCTTAAGGACGGTTCCAGTGAGACAACCCACCATGTACTCCTACATGGCCTCTCACCGCTACCTTTACCAAATCGTGTTCACACACTTCACTCTCAGCATCAGAACATATCGTAACACTCCAATTCATTCCCAATGAATCAGACCTGACACAACTCTAAGCAATAGCAGGCATAGCATGGTAGGAACACATCAGTGGCTTCAATCAACTCCTACACATGCTAGTGGGTTTCAACTATTTACTGTGGCAATGACAGGTCATGCAGAGGAATGGGTTCAACTACCGCAGCACAAAGTAGCAGATGAACCGTTGTTGTCCTAATGCAATAACTGAGAGCAGGAGCGAGAGAGTAGGGTTTTATCGAAATGAACAAGGGGGTTTGCTTGCCTGGTAAATCAACAAGGGAGGCACTGCTTCACAGACAAGTACTCTAGAACGTCTCCGGAGTAGGACCTATCGAGAAGGAACGGTGCCGGCAATCAATACACAATCATATGCAACAATATGATGCATGAACATGGCATGTAGATGTGATGCTGTTGAGCTAATGCAACTAGTAAACATTTGGTTTGAAGTCCATTTGAACCAAAGGTTCAAATGCATTACTAAATTAAGTCTCTTATATATGCCATAATGTGTTTTCCCATATTCAGCATGTATAAGTTGGTTTTTCATGCATGAAACTAGTACATATGGAAAGGTTGCATTTTTCTGATAATTTTTCATATATAAATTATTTTAATCTGAGCTACGGTTGAATTGTTATGAATTTTTGAAGTTTAAAACAATTTCTGGAATTTTCTGATTAAATTTAATTCCAGAAATCATATTATAGCGCTAGCATGACGTCAGCACGACGTCAGCGGTCAACTGGGCTGGTCCGGGTCAAACCTGACGTGTGGGACCCACACGTTAGTGACAGGGGGGTTAACAGGGGTTAATTTAGTTTAATTAAAAGGTTAGGGGGCACCGGGGCCCACTGTCAGTGTCAGGGGGGATTAGTTAATGGTGATTAGCATTAAGCTAATCACATGCCGACGGGGCCCACTGTCATTGAGCCAGGGGAGGTCAAACCCCTGGTCAACCGGGGCTAAAACGCCGGCGTTTAGTCGCCGGCGGCAGCAAACGCGGCGGAGGGGCTCGGGATCGCCGTTCCGGCGACCATTCGGGCGGCGGAGACCACCCACGCGAAGCCCAGGCTCGCGCGCATCTAGTGGTTCATGCGGGAGGCTGCGGGGGCGGCGGAGCTCGCCGGAGCGAGGCTCGGGGCGGCGGCCGGAGTTCGGGCGCGATCGGTGGCGATGCTACGGCGTACTAAAGGAGAAAACGAAGAGTGCTACGTGCTCCTGGGGGTTCACCGAGCACGGTGACGTGCTCAGGCGCGGGCTGCGGTGGCCCTGGCCATGGTGGCGCCATGGCTGGCGGAGCCGAGCTCTCGGCTGTGATGGCCAACGAGGTTTGGGGGCAGCTCGAGCAACGTGACTAGGGGGAGAAGGAAGAGGGGCTCACGGGGAGTTGGCCGGTGCAGACGATGGGGCCGGGGAAGCGTCGGAGCGAGCGGGACGGCGAGGCAGATCTCCGGTGGCCGAGGAGGGGGAAAACGTCGGGGGCGGCGCTCCGGGGCTTCTGGAGGGGCGTGGCTCGGTGGAGAGGAAGAGGGGGTCGAGGCGGAGCTTGCAGGCATAGCGAGGGGTCGAGGGGGAGACGGTGGCCGCGGCGTTACGGTGGCATGGCTGCGGCTGCGCTCGGGCTCGAGAGGGAGAGGGAGCAGAAGAGGGGGAAGAGTTCGGGAGAGAGTGAGAGGGCGGTCGGGGCTGCGTGGCGTCGTCCGGGGCGTTCCAGGCGACGAGGAGGAAGCAGGAGGTGGCCAGGGGAAGCAGGAGGTGGAGGCGCGGCGGTGCGCGCACGTCGGCACGCGCCGTTCCCCTGTCGGGGAGGAAGACGACAGAGGAGGGGGGGCCAGGTGGGCTGGGCCGCCTGCTGCGGCTGGGCTGCACAGGGGAAGCCCCAGGTAAGCCCCTCCTTCTTTTATTTCTGTTTTCTGTTTTTTTCTGACATTTGTTTTGATTTAATAAAATACTAAATCAATTTATTACCTTATGCCAATTTTTGCAGGAGCTAGATATATTATGCCAGAGCTCCTTTATAAATGACATAATTTTTGGACCATATTTCATATATATAGAAATATATTTCCAATGCAAATATTTATCGAATTAATCCAAATGGCCAAAATAAATATCCATGAGCTCCTAAAAATATTGTTTTGATTTTTATCTCTGTCCAATATTTTCAGAGGGCAACATGAGCATTTTCTTGGACCCTTTTGGAGAAATTTTTATTTGGGTCATTTTCAAAAATGAATCTGAGGGTTCCACCAATCCTCATTTCAAATTTAAATGAAATTTAAATATGATGCACAAATGGCTAGCTAGTCTAAGTCATACCAGACTAGGGATGTGACAGTTGTGCTCCAACAAGTCCTCATACTCCGCATTGCCACCTAAAGACCGATAGAATGCCTCCTCCCTCCGTCTTCCTTTCGGTGAAAAACCGAACACTGGCTCCGATGGTGAGCGCCTCCAGCGTCGCCTTTTACGAACAGGCTGGGGCATGATGGACGTGGCAAGAGTGAGGGCAAGTGGCGAGAGATGTCAGGCCGGTGGGGGCTTGTGAGGATAGGGCGAGTTGGGTGATGGTGCCAGCAGAGAACACCGGGAACCAGTAATTATAGGCGAAAGGTAGGTGAACCAGCGTCTCGCAGGAAACGCGACGGTCATCAAAATTCAATGCATCAGTAGGCATGGCTTAGCACGCCAGCTTGCCGTGGAAAACTAGAAAGACTGAAATTATGAATGTGCCGTCTCATCCCATTCCGTCAGTGGTGCACCCCGTCCGTGCTGGGCCGCACATCGGCATGACGGTCAAACGAGTGCACTCGATTCATCTAGATGAGGTACGTGCGTGATCTGCTGGTTATTCGCGTAGGATCGAGTCGGTTGGATAGTGTACGTGTATGATCGAACTAGCTGATGGACGTTCGCTAGGAGATAAGGCATTTGCGAACATTTTTTCTAGCAGTTTCTTTAGATTTGCATGCCATTTTCTTTAGAACAACATGTCAGTTTCTTCAGAGGTAGCCATTTTTTTTGAAAAACTGCCATCTTTGGATCTTGCGTCGTAACTAAAACTCCAAGGAGCTTATTAGTAGGCTAGCTAGTGATCGATCAGTAACTTGTAAACACTGAGCGAAGAGCAATAATGAACTGCTAGTAACTTGTAAACACTGACCACATAGAAATAAGGATCATACTATGCACAGTAGTAAGAGCCAATCCGTTCGAAATGTGCACATGAGACTCACAGGCCTTGCATTGTAATAGGTTCACATTAGTAGGCCAAATTCACAACCAACTAGTATGATTCCCATACATAAGGTCAACATGTTAATGCATCTCGATTCATAGATCATATAAAATATGTAGCTCCTAAAGCAAATATCAAGAAAAACATTTGTTCTTGCTACTAACATGGATGCTTCTTTGGGCCAACATTCAGTACAGAGTGAAAGACAAATTTGTTTGTGAAGTCTACATTTCCTCTTGCATACATAAGTGGTTTCCCCAATAGATGGAACCATGAGAATGAACAACACATGATGGAAGAACATTCATTGAAATATGAATTGGTCATCTGCAGATCACACAGCGAGAATTTTTTTGGAAACAACTTTAACATAGGCAAAATGATGCCCATTGGATAATCTGACCAAAGCACTGAATCACCTAGTGTTGGCCAATGAATCGTACAATACTAGTTTTGTGCAATCCATGAACTGACTATCCAATCTTTCTATGTCTATTTTCAAATGGCACTACATGCAGTGACCATACTATTATCTTGTGCAATTCCAGAAAAATTGAGGTCACTTTGTTTGTTTCGCAAATAGAAACGGGTAGACATCTGTTTGCACAAATATCAAGCAGATAGTTAACGTATACCCCACCTTGTATTTCGATTTAAACACGTCTCTGCTAGTCATTTCCACTTAGCATCTGTCATGTTTTGCAATGGAAAATTTGATACTGAATTGATTTGCTGGTATAGAACAGAAATATAGTGCCTATTCTTCATCAGACCAAGGATATCCATGTTTGCAGTAATGGAACTGGTGAAATCGATACAACCGAAATTGAGCATCCAATCATTGAATCAAGTCCTCCACCACCATTGAAGGTCCACCCTGCCAATAAATTTACATGCAAACCACTAATATTACTATTTAATGAGAGTACAAAAATAGTAGGAAGGTAGTAGCAAACCCTGTACCTTGGTAATGAACAGCTCGTAGTGCCACCAATTGGATATAACTGTTTGGAAGAAAATGCTCATAATGTTGAACCATTTGGACTTTTTCTGCAATTCCATTGAAATCGAGCATCCCTATTTGCACAAATATTGAAAGTGTGGTAACTATAAAAATGGCACGAGTTGAAGCATAGACTCACAAATATAAGCATTCCAGTTTCATAATGGGAAAAGTTAGCAAGACTATTTCTAACCACCTGTTTGAAGGAATAAATTAGGCAACAACGACTAACATACATAGTATTTTGTGAAAGATTGAACAATTCCTAACCATTCCTCTTCTTTTAAGAATCTTTTGTGCAGTTCAACTAAAATAAAATGCCATCACCGCCTTGACAATTCGACGATACTATACAAAAAGAAATGACTTACCATTACATCATGATGTCAGGTATGTAATCGATAGGCAGTAGAGACAAACATGCAGACCTCCTCCATTAAAATAATGAACATTAATTTTAACAAAGGTGTGACTAGCTTTGTCGGCATAATTTGAATGAACTCACTGCTGCAGGATGTTGCTAACGCAACACTATGATCAGAGACCCATCGAGAAACTGTGTACGATGCAATAATCGGAAATGGTGGTGTCAGAGAACCGTCTAAAATGTGAAAAATGTTTGCGATGACGGATGCATGAAACACGGTTCAGATTTTAGTTGTGTGTGCGATGCAGGGCATACGGTTCAGTTCAATTAACTGTTTGCAATGAGGAGGAACAAAAGAAATTGGCAGCCAGATGAAGGCGTGTGCGATACGCAACATACAGTTCACTTGGATGAAGTGTTTGTTATTAGGCAACACAAAAGAAAGGTTAGCTAGATCAAGGTGTGTGTGCGATATACAACATGCGGTTCACTCGAATGAACTGTTTGCATTGAGACAAGAGAAGTTCAATATAACAAGATGTTTGTGATACGCGGCAAATAGGTCTGTAATCAGAAATGTGTGCGAAGACCGATAATAACACAGACGATTGCTTCTAATAAGACGTATGTGATATGCTCTGTCTACACAACATGTATTGGCCATTGGGGGACGGGCGGTCATCCGTATATGCCAGAAGGATGCGAAGACGCATCCTATATCAGCAAGGACTAGTTGTTCCACCAATAGTTCATCTAAGAGAACTCTCAAGTTAAGTGTGCTCAGGCTGGAGCAGCCATCAGATGGGTGACTGGATGGGAAGTTGTGTTGATGTTAAATTAACTGATAGGATGGGTCATATCGGTCAAATGACCGAAACGACCCATTCCCTCAGCTAATTTAACCTCGAGGTCCTTGTTTTTATTTTATTTTTTTAACATATGTTAAAGAAGGTCTACCGCATTACTTTTTGACAATGTGTACACGTGGCATACAGTTGATCCATCTGACCTATTTGTGATGGAATAAGCTGTATGTGTTGTGGGCAAACGCTTGCTAGTGTAGAACCGTTTGCGATTAATGAATTCATCACCGACGGGTTCTCCAGTGTGGTCCGTGTTCATCTCATCATCATATACTTCTTGTGCTAGCTCGATGTTCCTTTATATTGTAAGTTTCCACTAATTGATGGTGTTCTATGAACACGCCACCGTTTCCCGCCATTTTCTCACCTGTTTCCCACCACCCAGCAATATTGCACATAAACCTAGGAGCAGCGCGATGCACGGAGGCAACAAGCGCAGCCTGTAGCACATCCACCTTTTCTAAGCATGCCAACGCACCAAAGCGCCGCCTCTGCCATCAACCTCGTCGACGAGGAAAAACAGAAGGTGCCACGGCCCATTGAGGCCGTGGCGCTCCCCGGCAATGCGATGGACGACGCTGTGATGCACGTCATCACCAGGGTTCAGCAGACCTGTGGCGCATGGCGCTTCACCGCCGCGATTCAAGATAGGCATGTCAGCGCCGAGAGGCTGCAACTCGCCACCCAACATGATCGATGGTGCGCCGCAGAGCAAGCTAGGTGTGTACGCGCCAATAGGTTGTGGCTCGCCGCACAGCGACAGTGTTGGAGCACCGCAGAGCAAGAGGAGCGGCGCGCCGCACAGCAAGAGCGGATCCATCGGCTCTTGCCTGCTGCCGACAGGGCGTCACAGCTGGGTACACGTCCCGTCAGTACCCCCATTCCTCGCTTGGAGTGGGCACAGGCCCTCTACGCCTACTTGCACCATAGGTCATCCGCGCCGTACTTGCACTGGATGCCCGCCGCACCGTTCGCATGGGTCATGCTATTTGCCTTGTCCGCGGCCCACTCGATGCCAACGCGGGGCAGTAGGCTCGACTGCCTCCTTCGCCCAGGTGTCCACCTAGGCGCAGTAGAGGAACATGACCATCGCATCCTCGAGGTGGTGATCTCCGATGAAATAGCCAACTTGGATCCCGAGATCGCGCTCCAGATGTACCGCGAGCATGTCAACCGCTTGGACGGACGCTTGCACGAGTTCATGTAGAGCCAAGAGCTACCGTATGAAAGGGCTGGTAGTCATGGTCTCATGGACGCATTTTATTTTTTGAGTCGTTTCGACGTGGATAGCTATGTATTCACAAAAATCATACTATTCCTCTGTTTATTGCTCTATTTTAATGTGTGTACTCTGTTTTCCATTCTTATATGTTCTGTTTCAATGTGTGTTTGTACGCTTTCCATTCTGTATATGTGGATGATAACAGATAGATTCAAATTAGTATACAAAAACAGATAGAAAATGGAATTCATAATACATATAATATAAGTTGTTCATTAGTTCATCACAGAATATATATAATATCATCACATATATGTGATGATAATTAACTACTAGGTACAATGCATAAAATTGAAACTGAACAATACTAAAACTAATAATCCATCTTGGGCTAGTATTCCGGTAGCCCCTCGCCAACATCTCCCTGCTGCACGATGTCTTTCCAGAGCGGAGGCAATACTCCACCTACTCCGCCTTGCAACGCTTGACATGCCGATCTGCCTCTTGCAGGTGGACGCGCGCGAACGATCTTGCCATTTCGTTGGGCGCCCACCGGAGCTCCTCGTCGCTGGCATGCTGGAGCTTATCGGCCCAGCTCCATGCAATGACGAGGCGCCTAGTGCCTCTGGCCTTCCTCGCGAAGTACCCGTCTTCGTACACCTCCTCCGCACGATGGCGCGCCCGCCCCCAAAGCTTTACCGCCTCTTTTTTCCAGGCGGCATCACGGGCTTCACAGGCCGCCTAGTACCTGACATGCTCCTCCGCTGTCTCCTTCTTGAAAGCCACTTGCCTGGCTTTCTTAGCCAGTGGAGCGACTTCAAAAGACAAAGATCATACTGGCCCCAAAACCAATCCAAAGTTGGGGGGTCCGGTGCAACCTCGTCTGGCGGCGCGTAGGTGTCCTCGTCGCTGCTCTTTGAGTGAGCATCCTCGGGGTGTGGCAACTCCTCGTCATCGTGTGGGCAGACCGGTGGTGCCATGGCATAGATTTGAGATATATATATATATATATATATATATATATATAGAGAGAGAGAGAGAGAGAGAGCGAGAGAGAGAGAGAGAGGGCGAGCAAGGGGAGGATCTAGATGAGAATGCAGGGACGACGTGAGCAAAGTAGTATTTATTGGTGGCTGGAATCTAGATCGACGGGAATAGTACATGCGCCGGCCTCTGGAATTTACAAGTACTTTAGTGTGAACTACACATGATTCCCGCAGCAAAATCCGTGTGTGAACATAATAGCTGACGGTTCCCAATGCAGAACTGTGTCTGATTAATAAAGCCCGCCACTCACCTTCCAAACCTCTAGGCACGAAATAGAGTGCTAATCGTGTGAGGCCGGTTGTCTTGCCAGATTTTACATTTCCTATTTTGAACACCAGATATTTACATCGTCTGATGATTTTTTTAACTCGCACACAAATACACAAATATGATTTTTCAAACCGTTATGGTTAGCTATTGCATGTAGATGTAGTTTAAATTTGAATTATGATCATTAAATGGCTAGAAAATCACTTGAATGTCTTCAAAAGGTCAAATGACACCTGAAATTTTCCTAATTTTCACATGACAGTTGTATTAGTGCATGTTACACGTGCACAATTTTTTAAGGTCGTAAGAGGAAGCTATCCGCCGTTTGTCATCAAACATGCATTCTTCCCTTCTCGGTACCACGAGCCTTCTATTGAGTTGCTCCAATTTGTGAGGGTTGTGTGTCCAAATTTTCGTCAAATAGACCAATTTTCGTACCACATCATATTGGTGGCATGACATTACATCAAGCAAGGTTTCATGTTTTTCTAATCATCTTTTAATTTTTTGGAATAAAAATGCCATGGCACTCCATGCATGTGCATGTGTCCATGCCGTGAGACCAATATGTTTGAAAATTCCTTCTACCTTACTTCACATGGAATTAACTCTCACGCAAGTACACAAATATGATTTTTCAAACCTTTATGGTTAGCCATTCCATGTACATCTAGTTCAAATTTGAATTACGGTCATTAAATGGCTAGGAAATCACTTAAATATCTTCAAAAGGTCAAATGACCCCTAAAATTTTCCAAATTTTCACATGACAGTTTGTATTAGTGCACATTATACGTAGAAAAAGTTCGAAGGCCGTAAGAGGAAGCTATCTACCATTGGTCATCAAACATGCATTGTTCCCTCTCGGAACCACGAGCCTTCTAGTGAGTTCCTCCGGTTTGTGAGGGGTGTGTGTCCAAACTTTTGTCAAACAGGCCAATTTTTGTACCACATCATCTTGGTGGCATGACATTACATCCTCATGATCCCATAGGTGTCGTTTCCTCGACATCTTTGGTGCACCAGGTAGGGGGGGCAGAAGTTGTGAAAATATGTTCTAGTAGTTAGTGCAGCAGTTTCTTCATGACCATGGCTCCAAAGAAGAAGACGATCACGGCGATTGGGTCATCTGAGGCCGGTCCGCTCGTGCCGGGGCGAAAGGGTGACGTGGCAGACGCTGGTGGTGGAGGAGATCAAGACCATCCACACCATTCTGGTACCAGAAGCCAGGCGAGCAGCGTCGTTCGTTGCAGTGACGACGGTCCACGCGCCGCCGCATCCAAGGATGGACCCGTGCTGCCTACGGGCGCTGCGGAGACCTACAGGGGTAGGAAGACGACCCCGCCGACGCACTGCAGCCCTCCCAGGTCGTGCGCAACGAGCAGCGCTGCGACATTGGTGACCCCGGGCGTCGTCGCGGAAAGATCCCTCAACATCATTCTCAAGATGCGCAGGGCCGACATGTACGCCAAGAAGCTGGTGAAAAAGGTGCACGACTGCGGAACCGTGATGGAACTCCTTCTAACGTAGATAGAAATCCGAGCCCTCCTGTTCCTCGCGCTTGTCACTGCCACCGACACGAGCAGAAGCATTGGCGTGATTGCAGCTACTCCTCGACTTTCCTCCTGATGCGGAGAACCAAGAAGAGTGGAGGGCTGCTATCCAAAGCCTTATTGGCCACGCCAACAGGGATGGCCACCAGGAGGCGAGTCCCTCGGGGTGCCGGACCGCTGAGCCGGCGCGTCGACAGCGGAAGTGTTGGAGGCGCCTCAACCACCATGCACTCCCCTCCAGCACGACAGTGGCGGTCGCTAGCTCGTTGGGTTGACACCCGTGATAATGTGTCCACGGCGTCGTCCGATCCATGAGCCCGTCATGACCAATGTCAAGTTCTTCGGGAATTGCTCAAGGAGGATGCCTGGACCACCATAGAGCGGCGACGAGAAGCGCTCCACCAATTTGATAGGCGCCCAGGGCCCACCGCATACAAGCCTGCACCGGGGGATGCTAATTACTTGCCCTACGCAATGACCTGTCCAGCATTTAGCCGTGAGTTGCGGCTGTTCGAGTGGCCCACAACCCACACGTTCAAACCAGAGGTCCCGGAGAAGTACGATGGCAAGACCCATCCGTCCGAGTTCCTGAGCGTTTACACCATCCTGATGCAAGCTGTCGGGGCTCAGGACGGCATGGTGCTTGCCAACTATTTCCGGTTCATGCTCAAGCCCAATGTCAGGTCATGGCTGATGCACCTGCCAATAGATTCCATCTCCTCTTCGTCGGATCTGTGGCACAAGTTTGTTGGTGCCTTCACTGGAGACCACGTAGCTCCTGGCCAGGCAAGTGATTTGCATGTCATCCCCCAGAAGGACGGTGAATTCTTGCGCAAATACATACAAAGGTTTAGTCGTATGCAGTACAACATCCCCGATGTCCATCCCGCCGCTCTTATCAACGCATTCCATCAGAACATGGGCAATCATAAGATGCGTGAAGTGTTGGAGTAAATGATCATGGGTAGCCTAACCGGCTCCCCCTAGCTCTTCAAAAAATATCGGCCGACTGAGCCCTCGAACATCCCAGACGCAAAGCCGCCTTCTCCTAGCCGGCTGTCCCTTCGGCTGGCTGCTGAAAGGCGGCAAGGCTCTAAGAGCTCTCTCAAAGAGGGCCGACTCCTAGCAGCCGGACACTAGAGTGGCTGACTCCTAGCATGCGGCCTGACCCATACCCTCAAAGTTTTGCACCCACATAACGACGACAAGACAGGGCGTGGCTACAGTAATGCCTGCCTCCCCAGAATCTCGGAGCGAGCATGGCCCTGTGCGCTGTACGGGGTGACCACTCCCTGTCCGGCAAGACATTGTTGCCACGTTGACCGTGACCTCGCCCACGACAGGCTGTCAGTACGGTCCATAGGTGGCGGGCCCCTCCCGCCAGAGAGATACCAGAAGGTGGCTGGACCTGACCAGTCGGCCTGGGGGAGGCCGGCGCCCAGCAGTCGGCCTGCCCCGCCCTGGATGTTTGTGCACCATTAAGCAGATAATATGGGGTAAGACTACAGTGAACGCCCGCCAGGCGGCGGCACTGTAGCCACGCTTACCCCAACAAAGCCATCATCACCAAGAGTAAGGCTACAGTAACCAGCAGCCGACAAGACCCTCGGGCTGTGGGTCCATCCTGTCGGCTAAGAGGCCGGCAACAGGAGAGACCCACCAGACGGCGAGCCCCAGCGTCCGGCGGAGAAGCCGGTGACTACAGACACTGACGGCCTGGACCCACATCTAGCAGGATTACCATTATACCCCTGGGGGGTAAGCATATATAAAACCCCCCAGGGCACCCATGCAAATGGTTGATCTCTTAGAGTTTTAGACACCACATAGAGACAAGAGGAGAGCTAGCCTTGCCTTTCTTCTTCCTCTAGCAAAACAGCTCAAGGAGCCTCTTGTAGCTACTTGTTGATCTAGCGATCATGCGGAGACCCCGTAGAGCAGGACTAGGAGTGTTATCTCCTAGGAGAGTAACCCGAGTAAGATTCGCCGGCATGCATGTCTTCACCTTATCCCATTTCCAGGCACCAGCGATGTCTTACTGGCTCCCACAATGATTAGCCACTCGTTGGCATATGTCGCACCTACCACCCGACATTTGGCGCCCACCATGGGGCCAGGTGCACCGTCGTCCGGAGACCTGCTCTGGACGGGAACCCTCTTCCTCCCTAGTGAGCGTAGCTAGCCTGGCACGCTCGATGGCGCTTTCCTTGATGTGCTGCATGGCATCGATGACGCCTGCGTAGCAAGCTGCCTTGCCGATCTTCTCGGGAAGGTCCGCCTCTCCGACGAGCCTGCGCCAATCATGGGTGACACCAGCTCCGAGAGCTGCGTCGTCGACTTGCTTGGCAAGCTTGACATCGCCAAGGAGCGCACCTCCGACCTGGAGTCGATCGGTTCCACCGACCCATTCTTGTCGACTCCGACACGGCATCGCTTGACGCTTTTCCCACCAATGTAGTGGTCATCGACGATCCTCTTCCTCGAGCCGACAGCAGCGGTAGCACCGTCACCGAGGTGCTAGTCATCAGTCACGGCGCCGCCTCTGGCGGAAACATCCATGACACCTTGCAGACGGTGTTGCATGACCTGTCTGCCCTCATCCCGGCTGACGCTGATGCTGACACATTGGAGGCCCATCGCCTTGCCCTCATCGAGAACGGCAAGAAGATAGCCTCCATGAGACGCCTCACCGAGGCTTACCAGCACGAGGTCGATCGTGCCACCTCTGGCATGCCGCCTACTGGCGAACCCAGTCAGATGGGAGCTATCAAGAGGCGCGGCGTGGCCATTGCCAGCATGCTGTGTGCTGACCGCCCAGTCTACGCCACGCCACTCGAGAACCTGTGTGCCGCGCAGGCGGCCGTAGACAAGTTGGAAGAGCTGGAGGGCGACGACATTCACTGCATGACCAAACGCGTCCAGCTGCTGATTGACGCGGCCACAGCGCGGCATGAAGCCGGTGCCCGCACCGAGAGTCCTCCCCCACACTGCGAGATCGGCGCGACATCCCAGACGCCGACTGCAGGCAGCGCCCCGAGCGAAAAGACAAGGAGCCGACTGCTAGCCGCAGTCGGACGTGCCTCACCATTGAGCGCGACACAGAAGGTTGCCCCCGAGCTGTGGAGCGACGAGGCAACAACCCGCCTCCTCCTCCACCCCGCGCAGACAGATATCCCACCCCGCCGCCTGTCACGCACCCGACGCTTAGTGGCCGGCTGGGCCGCCGTGAAGGAATCAGCGAGAATCATGCCCGCCATCGGATCGACCGCCTGGCGCGATCCCTGGCGCTAGAAAAAGAAGATGATGTCAGCGCGCCTTGCTTCGGCCCCCGCATCCGCGACGAGCCTTTCCCCAAAGGGTTCTCGCTCCCAAGAGACACACCAAAATATAATGGCTCGGTAAAGCCGGAAGACTAGTTGATAGATTACTCCACTGTAGTCAGCATCGCGAATGGCAACAGGGGCGTTGCCATGAAGTACGTCCCTCTCATGCTTCAAGGCACGACACGCACCTGGCTGAACAACCTCAAGCCCTACAGCGTCAACACCTGGCTAGACTTCACGGGAGTCTTCATCCGCAACTTCACCAGCACATACAAGCGGGCTCCCAAGACACGTCAGCTCTCCCTTGGTGTCCAAGGCCCGACTGAGTCTAGCCGCGGCTACCTGACGCACTGGACCGAGCTCCACAACTCCTGCGAAGGGGTGGACAAGGTGCAAGCAATCGAATACTTCACCGCCGGGTGCCGATAGGCACCCTGCTCAAGCACCGACTTCTCTGCGACGAGCCAGCTACACTTGACAAGCTGTTGATCACAACAGACATGTACGCCACGGCCGACTCCTCGATGAAGAGCAAGCTCGGAGTGGACGCCTCTGGAAAGGTGCTTCCTCCGGCTCCAAAAACACCGGCTGGCGACTCCAACCGACACCCGCATCAGAGCGACAACAAGCGCAAAGCCCCAGTGCCGCCTTCCACCAGTAGGTAGGTGGACACAGTCGAAGACGAGCAGCCTGAAGGGAAGCCTATGCCCAAGCGTCCGAAAGGGGGCAGGCCGGCTTGGCAGCCAGCTTTCTCCTACGAGCAAACTCTTGATGCCCCCTACAAATTCCACAGCGGCGCGAATCTGTCCAACCATATAACTCGGTAGTGCCATTGGCTCACCCGAATCTCCAAGGGTGAAGTACTGCTGCCCCCTCCGCCTGCTGGCCAGCCGCCTCTGGCTCGTCAGTAGCCGGCCGCTTGCTCAGCAGTCGGAGGCATTCAAGAAGAGTTCCCTGACGAGCATGGAGCCTACGTCATCTTTACAAGCCAAGCTGAAGACAGGCATAGCCGGCGCTGACAGCACCAAGAAGTCAATGCGGTCGCCTCCAAAGATCCAGAGTTTATGCATTGGGGTGAAAAGCCTTTCAGCTAGAGCTAGGCTGATCACCGTGCAGTGATGCTGTCTCTAGGCTCCTATGTAATGGTGTTGGATGCTACCTTCGCAACAGAAAGGCGAGCTGCTCGTCTCTCCCGTGTTCTGATTGATGGTGGGAGCAATATCAGCATCCTGTACCGTGACACCACGGAGAATTTGAACAACAAGAGGAAGTAGCTCTTGCCCAGTCGAACCGTTTTCCATGGTATTGTACCTGGCCTATCATGCTCACCAATTGGCAAGATCAAGATAGATGTCCTCTTCGGAGACAAAGGGCACTTCCGCCGCGAAGCAGTCTGGTTCGAAGTGGTGGATCTAGAGAGCCCTTACCATGCTTTACTTGGCCGACCTGCCTTGGTCAAGTTCATGGTTGTGCCCCACTATGCCTACCTCAAGATGAAGATGCCGATCTCCAAGGGCATTGTCGGTGTCAAAACCAGCGGATCTCGGGTAGGGGGTCCTGAACTATGCATCTAAGGCTAATGGTAACAGGAGGCTGGGGACACGATGTTTACCTAGGTTAGGGCCCTCTCTATGGAGGTAATACACTAGTTCCTACTTGATTGATCTTGATGGTATGAGTATTACAAGAGTTGATCTACCACGAGATCATAGAGGCTAAACCCTATAAGCTAGCCTATGATTATGATTGTTGTTGTCCTACGGACTAAACCCTCTGGTTTATATAGACACCGGAGGGGGCTAGGGTTACACAGAGTCGGTTACAGAGAAGGGAATCTACATATCCGAAATGTCAAGCTTGCCTTCCACGCACAGGAGAGTCCCACCTGGACACGGGACGAAGTCTTCAATCTTGCATATTCATAGTCCAATAGTCCGACATAAGCATACAGTCCGACTGTCCGATGACCCACTAATCTAGGACTCCCTCAGTAGGCCCTGAACCAGGCTTCAATGATGATGAGTCCGGCGTGCAGATTGTCTTCGGCATTGCAAGGCGGGTTCCTTCTCGGAATACTCCAAAGTAGATCTTGAACACAAGAATCGTTTCCGGCTTTGCAAAACAAATTCCACATACCACCGCAGAGAGTACAATATTCCACGAGTCTAATCTGCTGACAACTTTTCCATGGCGTGACATCACATCGTGGCTCGGTCATTATTCGAACCATTTTTCTCAACCTGCTAGTACACATCTTGCGAGGCGGTTTTACTGGCACGTCTTGTCGAGGCAGAGATCGTGTCCCCTTATCATGAGATTCTCATCAATACAGGCGTGGGTAACCCAACCGCGCCATTAGCACGACGCTTGGGGAATAAGCGAGTTTCTAGGGCAAATGGGGAGGCACATAACTGCCGCCTTTATAAGGAGATAAGGATTCCCCTTTCTTCACCCACACCTTCTTCTTCCTCTGCTCATCCGTTCTTGATCTCCAACACCCAAGCTCTCACCTTCTCCGCAAAAACATTCCGAACATGTCTGGCGTGGGAGGCAAGTGGATGGCCTCCTCCGTTACAAAGGAGGACATCAAGAAGTTTCGGGAGGCGGAATATTTGTCCACGGATATCGCGCATCGGCTTCCAGCCGAAGGGCAGATCATCCCTACCCCGAAACCCCAGGAAAGGGTAGTATTCCTCTCTCACTTCATCCACGGGCTGGGATTCCTGCTCCACCCGTTCGTCCACGGACTAATGTTCTACTACGGGCTGGACTTCCATGACTTGGCCCCCAACTCCATCCTCAACATCTCGGTGTTTATAGTCGTGTGCGAGGCCTTCCTCCGCATCACACCCCACTTTGACCAATGGCTAAAGACCTTCAACGTGAATCCAAAGGTGGTGAGAGGACAACAAGCGGAGTGCGGAGGCACCATGGTGGGCAAGATGCCCAATGTCACCTGGCCCGAAGGCTCCTTTGTGGAGACTGTGAAGGGATGGCAATCGGGGTGGTTCTACATCACCGAGCCGCTCAACGCCAACTAGGCAGAGACCCCCGAATTCTGATCCGGCATTCCCATGCGGCTCACCTCCTAGAAAGAGAAGGGTATAGGTTGGGGCTCGGCGTAAGAACTGATCGGACTTCAGACATGCGTCCAAAATATGATATGCAAGAGAATCAAGCCTTTCAACGTGGTCCAAGTTATGCTGCTCCGCCGGACTCTTCCGTGTCAGAGACGGATTTGCAATCTGTGGGAGTTCGACCCGGCCGAACACCATACGCTGCGAGAGCTCTTCGGCACAACGCACGAAGATGCCTGGAAGGTGCTCATCAAGGCCAACGAGGTACCGCCGCCCACAACTGATGATCACGGGCTCAGCGCAAAACGTTGAGCCAATCCGGTAAGTTTTCATATTTGCAAGATATGCCTTTTACTAGCACACTCGCGGGAGGAATCTAAGCCTCCATGCCAATCTTACAGGCCTGGGTAGCGATAGCGGAGCAGATTAATTGTCCGGCTCCGCTACCTAAAGATCCAGAATCGCCTCTTCTAACGAAGATGTTGTTTCCGGCGCCCTATGAGGTGCCGGAGAAGAAGGCCAAGAAGACGGCCGCGGGGACCAGAGATGGTCTCCGGCACAAGGTTGCACCAGACATGACATACGAAGACACCAAGACGCACTCCTCCACTAAATACGAGGAGGAGGAAGAAATCCATCCCCCACCTACTGAGGGGAGAAAGAAGAGGAAGGCCACCACGCATGGGGAGGCCGAGGTGTCCAAGAAGGGAAAATCCTTTCTTCCGGACCACTCCACTGCAGCCACCAACAGCGCCGAGGATTGGGAACCCGGGGTCAAGCCAATGGCTAAGTCGTAAGTATCCGGACACAATAGTATTTCCGATATGTTTGCTTTATCGCTTCTTAATGTGCCAGACGCGCACCTGCAGTCCGGCCAAATCCAGCATCAAGATATCCTCCTCTTCGGAGGGATCGCTTGAACCATCGGCGATGAACATCGATTCTCTTCCGACAGCCTCCTCCCCCAGGACCGAGGACGACACCGAGGTATTGTGTCGAAGGATACCAGGCCAAGGGGAGACAGTTCTAGAGACGCCTCCAGGTGAAACCCCGGTCGCCAGACACATGGGGGGAAAACCCCTACGGACTCCGATAATGGGGTCCACAGCCAGTTTGGCCCCCAGCCGAATACGGCTCTAGAAACCGAAGTGGTTCCGGATTCAGGCAGGAAGCCTATCCTTAAGGAGGGCGAGCCGCCTCTACCGATGACCTCTGTCCATCCAGAGGCACCGGACAGTTTGCTGGAAACGCTTCGCGGCACTTCCATTGATGAAGAACACCATACTCTTATGCGTACGGTGATTGAGAAGGTCCAGTCCGCCCAAAGCGGATTGACCGAAGCCTGTGCTAGCCTTCTAACAGGCTTTGTGGTAAGTAATAAAATTGTGAGAAAATACCACAGTGCAGACAGTAGCCCTTGATGCTCTGTTTGGTGTTCGGAAAGAAAAGCCGAATAGAGGATCAAATAATATTCGCAGGAGTCTAACATAAGATGTCTATGTAAATAAGAAGGTGTCGCTGCTGGCGGCTGCCGCTCGTACTTCAGAGGTCTCTGGACTAAAGCAAGACCTGGAGCGGACCGAGGGAGAGCTTGTCCTCGTGAAGAGACAGCTGGAGGAAAGTCAAGGTACGTAATAGCCTGGTTGTATACTTATGAAGGATAAATGGTTTTTGTTGATAAAAGTGTCATGAACTTAAGAAGGCGCTTAAGAAGGCGCTGGCCGAGGCAGAAGACAAAGCGGCCAAGGAACATGCCGCGTGCAATAAGCAAGAGGCCTAGGTCACCGAGGTCCAGCAAGAGCTCCAGGAGTTCGTCCAGAAGTATGAGTCCTTGGAGCATGACTCTAAGACTAAAGAGTCCGAGCTTGCCTAGGCCCTCCAGAGTGCACAAGCCGCTAGAGCCGAAGCCCAGAAGGCCCTCCAAGAGATCGAGGCAGCCAAGAAGATTGCGGTCGGTAAGGCATTTCTTATGCAAAGCAAGCATGTGAAGGAGACATTCTTTTTACTCACTTGAATTTGGAGTTCTCCAGGAGCGTTTGCGGATCTGCTGTGCAGCATATCAGATGCCACAGAGTTCTACCAAGCCGAAGAAGGGATCTCAACGGAGAACTTGTTCTAGTCTCAATATCTGGGGACAGTACATCCGATGCCCTTAAGTGACCAGCTGAAGCAACTGGTCAAGTTGCACAAGGCAGCCAAACTGGCCATGAAGGACCTCATAGTCTGGCTATGGCCTGCCGAGCCTATGCCCAGCAGGTACTTCAGACTTATGAAGCGGCTTGTGAGTGCCTGCCCACGACTTGAAGTCATAAAGAGGTCGGTTTGCATTGAAGGTGCGCGGATGGCCTTTGCCCGTGCAAAGATGCATTGGGCGAAGATGGACACCACGGCGCTGATGACCGAGGGGACACCAAAGGGCAAGGAGCACCGCCGACCTGAACAATATTATGATAGTGTCCTGAAGGTATCCCGCCTTGTGGTGAAGCAATGTACAAAGGATGTAATCTTTGAATGAATGCATTCATTTTATCCTGTAATATGAAACAAGATCATTTGCGCAATATAATGCTTGTTGATTCAAAATTTTACCTCCTGTGCGGCCATTTATAAAATCTGAGGGGTGGACAATCGTCGGCTTCTGCCCCCGTGTAACTAGTACATGGGTGTTCGGGATAAATCTAAACACTATTTATCAGAAAAAATTGTCCTTTAAGGAGGTGTCTAGCGCAACGAACAAGGCAGTAGGACTATACAGCTTTATCACCCTCACTTAGCCATAGAAGTTCTATAATTTTAAATTTTGGCGTAGCACCTAGTATTCAGAAGGACGAACTTGGGGCACTATACACGCCTAAATTGGACAAAGACCGATTCCTCGCATAAAGCGGAAAAAATCTTTAAGGATTTAAAACCTCTCAAACATCGACCAGCTCTCGCCGCATCATGACAGTCAGTTTTTGGCTTTCTCTACTGAGGTGCTCGTCTGGAAGAACCGGGACACAACCGTAGTAGTCCTCCCTTTACTACCCTAGCCGATATAGCGGAACATAGGGTAGCAAGCACAGGAGCCTAGCAACCCAAATATTGACCCAAGACATGATTCGGAGCTGATGCATATAATGCTATAAGTTTGGGGTGCCGCACTGTCAAAAGTGTTTGGACTTTCATGCCATGTCATGGGGTACAATGAAGCCCCTGGCGAGCTGAACGTACTAGAATGTACGGGTGCGATTTGTAATAAATAAATAGTCAAGGAAAAAATGAAGTAATAAGCTGACGCTGCAAATTATTTTCCATTGTGATTTGAGTAATACATCAAGGCGTATGTATAAAAGTAGTGCGATAAGCAAATAGGGCTATTTGACATACCCTAACCAAGGGCGAGCTGTGTGTGGGTATGTAAAACAGGTGTAGCGATCATTAGCAGAGACCACCTGGGGATTCCCTTATACGTCAAAGCTCCTTGCTTCCTTGGTGTATCCGTCTCGTGATGGGTCCGATGATCAGGTTATCGGAAGAGCCTCAAGAAGAGAAGAACCTGAAAGAAAGAAAAAGGTGAAAGTATGTGGATCTCGGGGCAGTTGAGCCGCTTTGTGGACCGCGGTCTAGCTGTGCCTCCGTCTATGCCCATGGTATTTTAAGTGCGTAATTATGTACGCGTGGCACGAATTTCTCCTCTTGATTGGGACTAGGTGAGCTCCGGATGGGCCGGACGATCCTGTTGCAGAGTAGTTCGGACTCGCTTGATGGTGTCCGGGGGCTTTATTGCCAATTTGAGGGTCTGCCTAAGGAGGCTGCCCTGTACTTCTGCTGCGAGGGCCGCGGTGTGCTCCTCCTTATGGAGGGAGCACTCTGTATTTCCATTAACTGTTATTACACCGCGAGGGCCGGGCATCTTGAGCTTGAGGTAGGCATAGTGTGGCACTGCGTTGAATCGAGCAAATGTTGTTTGTCCAAGTAGTGCATGATAACCACTGCTGAAGAGGATGATATTGAAGATTAACTCCTCGCTCCGGAAGTTGTCCGGGGATCCGAAGACCACTTCCAGTGTGATTGAGCCTGTACAACAGGCCTCTACACCTCGTATGACACCTTTGAAGGTGGTTTTGGTAGGTTTGATCCTTGAGGGATCGATGCCCATTTTGCGCACTGTATCCTGATAAAGCAGGTTCAGGCTGCTGCCACCATCCATGAGGACTCGTGTGAGGAGGAATCCATCATTAATAGGGTCAAGGACCAGTGCGGCTGAGCCGCCATGATGAATAATGGTCGGATGGTCCTTGCGATCAAAGGTGATCGGACAGGAGGACCATGGGTTGAACTTTGGGGCGACTGGCTCCATCGCGAAGACGTCCCTTAGTGCACGCCCCCGCTCCCGCTTGGGGATATGGGTGGCGTATATCATATTTACCGTTTTTACTTGAGGTGGAAATTTCTTCTGTCCCCCTATGTTCGGTGGCCGGGCTTCTCGTCGTCATCACTATGCGACCCCTTTTCCTTGTTTTCAGCATTTAGTTTGCCGGCTTGTTTAAATACCCAACATTCTCTTTTGGTGTGGTTGGATGGTTTATCCGGGGTGTCGTGGGACGATCGAGTATGCGATCCAGACTGGACTAACCCGGATTTTTTTAAATGGCTTTTTCCGTTGACCGGACTTGGAGCCACTAAATCCAGCATTGACGGCTGTGTCTTCGGTGCTATTGCCATTATTCCGACGCTTGTGTCTGTTGCGTCGGGGCTTGCCGTTCCTATCTCTAGCATCTGAAGTGCCATGATTTCTTGATGTGTCGTTGTTATGAGCCAACCCGTTATCCTCGCCCGCACAAAAGCGGGTCATGAGTGTCGTAAGGGCTGCCATGGACTTTGGCTTCTTTTGGCCGAGGTGTCGGGTGAGCCACTCGTCATGGATGTTATGCTTAAAGGCCGCTAGGGCTTCGGCATCCGGACAGTCGATGATTTGGTTCTTTTTAGTTAAGAACCGAGTCCAGAATTTCTTGGCTGACTCTCCGGGCTGTTGGGTTATGTGACTTAAGTCATCAGCGTCTGGTGGTCGCGCATAAGTGCCCTGAAAGTTGTCAAGGAATGCGTCTTCCAGGTTCTCCCAACTGCCAATGGAGTTTCCCGGCAGACTATTCAGCTAGTGCTGAGGTGGTCCCTTGAGTTTTAGTGGGAGTTACTTGATGGCATGGAGATCATCGTCGCAGGCCATGTGAATGTGGAGAAGGAATACTTCAATCCATACCGCGGGGTCTGTTGTCCCATCATATGGTTCGATGTTCACGGGTTTAAACCCTTCTGGGAACTCATGCTCCATTACTTCGTCGGTGAAGCATAGGGGGTGTGCGGCGCCTCTATGCCGGGCTACATCACGACGTAGTTTGGATGAATCTGGTCTGCTGTATTCGACCCGGCTGTACTTGTATTTAGCATATTTGGATGAATCCGTAGATCGATCTTGACTGTCCTGTTTTATTTTCCAATTCATCTTGCAGGTCATGCGTGTAGCCCCGGACCTTCGTGTTTCTATTTGTTTGGCGACAGGGTGCAGGCTGGTGTACGGACTGATACGCCGCTTTATCTCGGCCACGAGGTGGTCGGTCAGCCGCATCCTGCGCTGGTAGTATAGGCTCTAGTGCGTCGTCCTCGAATTGAGGTAACAACCTGTGCCTCGGGTATATTTTGGTTGGGCGCTCGAGTCCGTATTCCTCAGCCGCTAGGACCTCAGTCCATCTATCGGTGAGCAGATCTTGATCAGCTAGAAGCTGCTGCTGTTTTTTTCTTCAGGCTCTTTGCAGTGGCTATAAGCCAGCGCTTGAGGCGCTCCTGCTCGACAGGATCCTTCGGCATTGTAAATTATTCGTTGCCGAGGCTCATCTTGTCTTCCGAGAGGGGCATGCAATTGTCATCCTCCGAGTCTTCGTTCATGGCCTATTCATTAGAGCTAGCTTGCCCGTCCTCCGGTCCGGCCTGTTCGAAGCTTGGCTGGGCGGGATTGTTTTCGTCCTCGGCATCATCCAGAGTCCTATCATCTCTCGTGCTGGTATCGCCGTTTCTACCCTGGCATGGTTTAGAGCGGCGCCGCTAATGTCGGCGCTTCGGCTGCTTCTCAAGAGGATTATCCTCTGTTGCATCCTTTTGATCCTCGCCATTGTTTTCTTTGGGTGTTTCCACCATACATATGTCATATGATGAGGTGGTTGTCCATACCGTCGATGTCTTCGGAGTCGAAATCAAGCATGTCAGTTAAGTCGTCGACATTGGCTATTAAGTGGGTGGTGGGTGGGTAACGGATTCCTTCATCGTCCGCTTCCCACTCAAGCCGGACATAGTTCAGCCAAGAGTCCCTGACAAGGAGAGAGCTTTTAATGAGTTTAGCACATCGCCCAAGGGCGAGTGCTGAAAGATGTCGGTGGAGCTGAACTCCAAGATCAGCGCCCAGTTAGATCCGTTGGGCGCGGATACGTGCGGTTCGGAGCCTATGGCCAGAGACGAGTTCGAAGGTCCGATGACACAGACTTCATTGGAAGCGAAATCTGTGTTCATCTCTAACACCGTTGAGTGTGCGGCTTCCATGGCGGGGTCCATCCTCCCGTCCTTGGATGCCATGATCTGCACTAGATCTAAAGCTAGGGCAGCTGCAGGTGAGATATCCTGAACACCGTCCGATGGCAGATCTAGGTCATGCTCATCGGGGTTGTAGGGCGCACTGGTCATGGGCTCGAATCCATCGAAGATCAAGTCTCCATGGAAGTCGGCTGTATAGTTCAGGCTTCCAAACCTGATCTGATGGCCAAGGGCGTAGCCATCGATCTGCTCCAGATGGCCAAGCGAGTTGACCCGCAGTGTGAAGCCGCCGAATACGAAGATCTGTCCGGGGAGGCAAACCTCACCCTGGACCGCGTCATTGTAGATGATTGAAGGAGCCATCAAGCCTTATGGTGACGACACAGTGGAACTCTCATTAAAAGCATCAACGTCGATGTCAAAACCGGCGGATCTCGGGTAGGGGGTCCCCAACTATGCGTCTAAGGCTAATGTAAACAGGAGGCAGGGGACACGATGTTTACCCAGGTTCGGGCCCTCTCTATGGAGGTAATACCCTACTTCCTACTTGATTGATCTTGATGGTATGAGTATTACAAGAGTTGATCTACCACGAGATCACAGAGGCTAAACCCTAGCAGCTAGCCTATTATTATGATTGTTGTTGTCCTACGGACTAAACCCTCTGGTTTATATAGACACCGAAGGGGGCTAGGGTTACATATAGTCGGTTACGGAGAAGGGAATCTACATATCTGAATTGCCAAGCTTGCCTTCCACGCAAAGGAGAGTCGCACCCGGACACGGGACGAAGTCTTTAATCTTGCTTCTTCATAGTCCAACAGTCCAGCATAAGCATATAGTCCGGCTGTCCGAGGACCCCCTAATCCAGGACTCCCTCAGGCATCATCACCATAGTCGAAGAATACAAGAAATCCTTCTCCTGCGCTGCAGCCAACAGCCGACTGGCCGAGTCCCTCGTGATTGCTGCTGAGAAGAAGATCCTTGACCGGGTTCTGGCCATGGCCGGCAAGCAGCCGGACCGGTCGCCTGAACCCAAGGAGTCAGAAGCTCAGGGCTCCTTGCAGCTGGCCAGGGAAACATAGAAGATACCTCTAGACCCAGAGCACACGGATAGGTTTGTTGTTCTAGGAGCAAACCTGGACAGCATATAGGAAAGCGAGCTCGTCGAATTCCTCCGTGAGAATCGGGATATCTTTGCATGGTCCCTCAAGGACATGTCGGGTGTTCTGACGGATTTCGCCGAGCACAAGCTACATATCCGAGCACATGCAAAACCAGTCAAACAGCCCCTCCGCCGACTATCAGAGGAGAAGAGAAGAATTGTTGGTGCAGAGATAGCCCGACTTCTGGCAGCCGGTCCTTGTACTGAAGAAGAACAAGAAATGGCGCATGTGTATAGATTATACCAGCCTCAACAAAGCTTGCCCCAAAGATCCGTTTGCTTTGCCTAGGATTGACCAAGTGATAGACTCCACAGCCGGATGCGAGCTGTTGTGTTTCTTGGATGCCTACTTAGGTTACCATCAAATCAAGTTGGATCCAGCCGACCGCCTGAAGACCGCCTTCATCACACCATTCGGAGCTTTCTGCTACCTGACTATGACATTTGGGTTGAGAAATGCCGGTGCCACTTTTCAGCGATGCATGCAGAAATGCCTCCTCAAGCAACTCGACAGAAATGCCCACGTCTACGTAGACGATATTGTGGTGAAGACGGAGATGCACGGCACCCTGCTAGAAGATCTCAAGGAAACATTTGACATCTTGCACCATTTCAGATCAAGCTCATCCCTGAGAAATGCGTGTTCGGAGTACCAGCCTGCCAGCTCCTAGGCTTCCTGATCTCAGAATGCGGCATCAAGTGCAACCCAGTGAAGATCAAGGCCATAGAGAGGATGGACATTCCCACCCGGCTTTGAGATGTCCAAACATTCACTGTATGCCTAGCCTCCCTTAACCGCTTCATCAGTCGGCTAGGGGAGAAGGCTCTCCCCCTATATCAACTCATGAGGAAATCCACTCACTTCGAGTGGAACGACCAGGCAGACGAAGCTTTTCACAAGCTGAAGAATATGTTGACCACGCCGCCTGTCCTGGCGGCACCGATTGAACAAGAGGCCATGCTCCTTTATATTGCTGCAACTAGCAAGGTGGTCAGCATTGTCATCGTGGTTCAGCGCCCAGAGGAAGGCAGAGCTCAACTGCTCCATAGGCCAGTGTATTACCTGAGTGAAGTATTGTCAACCTCAAAGAAGGATTACCCCCACTACCAGAAGATGTGCTATGGCGTATTCTTTTCCGCCAAGAAGCTCAAGCCCTACTTTCAAGAGCACCCCATCACGGTCGTTTGCACTGCCCTGCTTGCCGAGATCATAGGCAGCCGGGATGCATCTGGCTGGGTGGCCAAGTGGGCCATTGCGCTGGCTCCTTAAACCATCTTCTACCAGCCTCTCAGCGCCATCAAGTCCCAAGTGTTAGCCGACTTCCTTGCCGACTGAGTTGAAACTCAGTACCTGCCACTAGCACCCGACTCCACTCATTGGCGGATGCACTTTGACAGATCCAAGATGCGCACCGGCTTGGGAGCCGGCGTCGTCCTCACCTCTCCGAAGGGCGACAGGCTCAAATACGCGTTGCAAATTCATTTTCTGCCTCCAACAATGTGTCCGAGTACGAGGCGCTCATACATGGGCTCCGGCTGGACAAAGAACTTGGGATCCGCCGGATCCTGTGCTATGGAGACTCGAACTTGGTGATCCAACAATCGTCTGGTGATTGGGATGCCAAGGACGCAAACATGGCAAGCTAACGCTTCCTCGTTCAGCAACTCAGTGGATACTTTGAAGGGTGCGAGTTTCTCCACGTGCCATGGGCCGACAACGAGCAAGCAGATGCCCTGGCACGAATCGGCTCCACCTGGCAAGCTTTACCAACCGGCATCTCCCTTCAACGCCTCCTCAAGCCGTCCGTCAAGCCATCTCCAGAATCAAACTCCATCTCCGTGCCGCCTGACCCAGATGCAGTCGAATCTAACTTGGGGAACGAAGCAGGCGGGTTGGGGACTTCGGCAGGCGGCTCGGGGACTGCTATATTCGCACTCGGCCCAGGGACATCAGAACTTGGCCCGGGGACTGCAGTAGTCGACCCGGGGACTGCAACAACACAACACGCGATGGCCGACTCCAACCCTCAACCTCTCAGCCCACCCGCCCTAGTCGTAGTAGCCGTGTTGGCAATAGAAGAAGTCACAGCTCCATCATGGGCCCAGCCCATCCTCAACTTTTTGGTAAATAGAGAGCTGCTGACTGACGAGATCTCGGTAAGACAAGTCCAACGCCGAGGTGGAGCATACACAATAGTGAACAGAGAGCTCGTTAGGCGCAGTGTCACTAGAGTCTTCCATCACTACATCGAGCCAGAGAAGGGCATTGCAATCCTCAAGGACATCCACCAAGGCGAGTGCGGCCACCATGCAGCCTCAAGATCACTCGTCGCCAAAGCTTTCCGCCATGGTTTCTTCTGGCCGACTGCTTTGGAAGACGCCAAAGAATTGGTCAAACACTGCAAAGGGGGCCAACTTTTCAGCTCCAAGCAACACCTACCGGCTTCCGCACTCAAGACCATCCCCCTCACTTGGCCCTTTGCCGCCGGGGGGCTGGATATGGTGGGCCCAGTCAAGACGACACACCTGCTCATTGCCATAGACAAGTTCACCAAGTGGATTGAAGCGGCGACATTCATCGCAAACATCACCACCCGGTATGGCATACCACACAGCATCATCACCGACAATCGCACGAATTTTGCCAATGGAGCATTTGCACGTTTCTGCCTGACACGGGCCATCCAACTGGACTTAGCATCTGTTGCCCGCCCATAGTCAAACGGCCATGTCGAGCGAGCAAATGGCCTCATCCTGTCCAGCATCAAGCCCTGACTTGTCGAGTGACAGGAGCGCTCGGTTGACTGCTGGCTCGAGGAGCTGCCAGCCGACCTCGGGAACTTGCGTACCACCCTGAACAAGTCAACCGGCTTCACTTCTTTCTTCCTTGTGTATGGTGCCGAGGCTGTTATCCCAACTGACATCGAGTTCGACTCACCTCAGGTCACCATGTACACGGAAGCGGAGGCAAAGGAAGCGCGAGAAGACGGCATTGACCTGCTAGAAGAGGGCCGGCTGGTAGCACTCAGCTGGTCCACCATCTACCAGCAGGGTTTGCGCCGTTTACCACAATCGGAAGGTCAAGCCAAGATCCTTCCAAGAGGGCGACCTTGTGCTCCGGCTGATCCAGCGAATAGCCGGCCAGCACAAGCTCTCGGCCCCTTGGGAAGGCCCCTTCGTCATCAGCAAGGCCTTGGGCAATGACTCCTACTACCTGATCGACGCGCAGAAGCGCAAGGCACGCAAGAGAGATGATTCCGGCAAGGAGTCGGAACGCCAATCTCCATCGAAGATTTTATAGTTAATGCAGTATGTACCATGCTATCTTTTGTATTAAGTACAAGACATCGGGTCCCCCTAGGAGCACTCAGGGACTACCCTCTTTTATCTATATGATGAGGATCATGCCTATGAATTTATCACTACATTTGTTCCTTTGTCTGGCATCGGATTCGACCAGTCAGCCCGGGGACTTGCCGCCTTGAATTATGTTAAGTACCACCTGGAGTCAGACAAGTAGTGTGTCGGCACCTAAGCCCCCTCTTGCCAAAAGTCGTAGCTTGCAGAACCGACTGTTCGACTAGGCAACAGATAAAGGCAGGAAAAGATGCCCACACGAAAAATGGCCAAGGACCAATGGGCTTACATAAGACAGGCTGGCTCCCCACCCTTCCAACCGACTATTAGGCAGCCGGCTGGCCGGCTTCCATTGCCACAATCTAAGAAAGCTAAAGTACTTGCCCTTCCACACGACCAAGTACTTTCCCAGCCACAGACTGCAGAGCAGCTGTCCGGCTGGGAAGGCGGTGTGACACCCCAAAATTTTGACCTTGTTTTGTTAATTAAAATTTTAGCCAAGAAACATAAATTTTTATTTTTTGGATTTCCTTTTGATTTCAGAACCATTTTTTCTTTATTATTACGGAGTTTTTACCCCAAGTGAAAACTTTTCAATCATTATTGGGCTTATTTACCCTTTCAAATAAAACATTTCTTTTATCAGTGTATTTATTTGCATAATTATTTTCCCTGAGCTTTATTTCTCTAAAATGATTTTTATAAGTTTCAGGGCCTCTTTTGCGCTACAACCCTCTGATAAATTTATTTAAAAATCCCACCAAAATTTGGGGATGACATATGATGTCCCTAAATCACTTTTATGCAAAAATATTCCTTAGTCATTTGGAGATTGTGAGTTTTACCACAAGGTTTTAAATCAGGTCAAATTTCACTTTTGCACTACAACCTATTTAAATATTTCTTTAAAACTTCCACCAAAATTAGGGGAGGTCAGTAGGAGTATATTATTCATCTTTATGCAAAACCCAGTTTTGTCCTTTGAATTGAGTGAATCAACCTCTTCTTCATTCTGGTCCAACTTGATGATTTGTACTGCAACCACATTATAACTTGCTCCTTTACCCATGATTATTTTTCCTGCTTATAGACCACCCTGCAAAACCCTTAAGTCCAGGAGAGTGGACCCACTGGAGGATTTTAAGTGCATGCAATCATGCCTTTTTCTTTCTGTACAAAACTGAAGATTTGCAAAGCATGCACTAGCCAGTTTCTGTTTTTGCCAAACTATCCTTACCACCCTATTTTGCATCTAAAGAGACACTAGTCTGGAGAGTTTGACCACCCCAAGAAATGCCAAAGTGCCCTTGGCATTTTGTCAAACACCTTATGGGCATGATCAGTTCTGACATGAGTTTTAGTTTGCACACTGGACCTATTTGCTTTGCCAAACCACCTTGTCCACTAAGCCTCTAGACTACCCTAACCTAATCCTGTTAAACCCCAGCTCCACCCTAGCCTCCTAGCAAGCCCTGGCTTTTCGTCGAACAACTGGTGGGCGTGCTCTGGGCGCGGCCAGAGCGCGTTTTTTGCACGTGCGTGCACCCGAGCCACCGCGTCCTGTTGCCGCCTACCCGCGCCCGTTCTAGCCCCTCCCCTCTCCCAGTCGATGCACCCGACTCCTCCCTCGCCGCAGGGCCGCCTGGCCCCATCCTGGCGCCCTACAGCGCCGCCACCGCAAGCTGCCACGGCCGCCCCGACAACCTCTGCACTGGTCGGTGCCGCCCGAGCCATGCCACCGCGCCAGCTCGCTCGTGGAACAGCCTGAGCTCATCCACTAGCTCGTCAGCTAGCGCCCGTCGCCGCCACATCACCCTATCCTCTACAGAACGGCAGTCGCCGATGATCCTATCCACGGCCGATGTGAACCGCACTATAAGTAGGGGCCCCCGAGCTCGTCCAGCCACTCATGCGACCTCAGGCCACCCCCATAGCACCCCCACAGCCAGTAATCATAGGGGGGAGGCCGTCTTCCCCGACTCTGGTCGGTTTAGCCGCCACCACGTCCCAGCCCTGTTCATCGCAACCAGGCCCCCCCTGCCCGTCCGACGCCACCACCCGACTCCCCTGGCCCGTGTGGAGCTGCCCAGCCTCTCAATCATGATCGGGAACCACCGTAGAACACAACCCCAAACGCACCCGAAGCCTCCTCCGCCACGGAGTTTGCCGCCGGCAACTCCCTCCACCCCCGCCGACCCAGCAACCACGGGGAGGTCCGCCCTGAGTTGGCGGATCCATCCCTACCCACGGATGCCCTCGAGGAGCCGTCGTTCGCCGGCGAAGATGGCCGGAGCTCCGCCCCCGTTCGGCCAAAGGAGAGGGAAGGCGGGGGGAGACCGGTCAAACCTGACCAGTAGGCCCCCTGGACCCACTGTCAGTGACCACGGGATGGTCCACGCTGGATAAGTGGAAGCGTAAACGCAAAGTACGCCTTCGACGTGTTCAGTTTTCAAAACGTTTTTTGTGTTTTATTTTAAAAACAGAATTTGACCAAAACTTTGACTGGCTATATCTTTTAAAATAAAACTCCAAATGAGTTGATTCTTTTTCCTACCTCTCTCAAATTCAGTCTAGATCATTTTCAGATTTATTTGAAAAAAATTCAGACAACTTTTTTGTACTGTTTTGAAACTATGTGTTAATTTGAATAATTTCAAAATTAGGTTTTTGAAGAAGAAGGCAACTTTCAAATATGCACCCCCACTTGCATACTCCTGAAGGCAAGCATCCTGAACCTTGGCATAATATTTTTGGGTGTTGGTTGACACGATTATAACACCACCTTAATACGGAGAACTCGTTATTTTATGTGGTGACGCGATCATTTGGATGAATTCATATTGGAGATTTCCTTGCTATTGGAAATGGATATACTTGAGATAGTAATCGTCCTTGTATGCCTTGCATGCATGCCTTGGGTAGGCGTGAGCTTGTCTCCCGTCTTCGTCGGGACAGCTATGTCCGGAATGGCATAGTAAGGTATAATGAGTGGTGATTCTGTTGGTTGAAATATATTAGTTGTACATATCATGGAGGGAATTTATAAACCTCCTTAGTCAACCGTAGATCGAGTCTTGTTCCAGTAACCCCCATACTTGTTTCGTACTGCCACTTGTCCCTGCCGCAGGTAGGGTACGGTTCAGTAAGTTGTCAACCCCTTTCTTGGCACACACCGTATAGAGAGGCCATGGTGGAAGAAACCGGCTGCAGCCGGTAGGCAGGCCACCTAGTTCGGGCTCATGGGTGTTTCCGGTTGGGACCGAGAGGGGGGCACCCCTTAGAGCGCGCGATATAAATTTGATCCCATGCTATTCGAGGTTGTAGCCTCCCCACTTATAGTTTTGCTTGACAGGTGTCGTGGGTGATTCCAAACACCGGTAAATTAAGCTGGTGTGTGCAAGTCAGGTGTGTTTTCAATTAAAAGACCGTAGACGGAATTAGTCCCGATGGACTAAAGGAATCCGTTACTCGTGGGTAAAGAGTACACCCTCTGCAGAGATTAAATCTATTCGAATAGCCGTGTCCATGGTTAAGGACTACAGTCTGGGATGGGTCAAGTGTCGGTCTTAGTGTCGGTCTTCGGAGGAGAAACTGCTAAACCAGAACATGGATCATGACTTGTGACTTGTGTTGATTATGATGATTATTAATATGGACTAACCCTTTATATTATTTGAATTATTGAGTATCCTTGGGACGGTTCTACCTCCTGGATATTCACTGTGATTGTTTTCTTATAAGCCCTTTATGTGGTGTCGCTGAGACGCCCGACTGTGGCCTGCTTGTTAATTATTTACTTTATAAGCCCTTTATGTGCTGTCGCTCAGACGCCTGACTGTGGCATGCTGTTATTTATTTACTTTACCAGCCCTTTATGTGGTGTCGCTCAGACGCCTGATTGAGGCATGCTCGTTATTTACTATCCTTTCAAGGCGTCGCTTCAGACACCCAATCGGTGCATCTTATTACTACTCTGTTATTATGTATTCATGTTGCATATAAATAACCTACTTGCATGCATCAGGGAATTTATTTATGACTAATGTTATGATCATAGAATATTTCAGAGCATGATTATCATTTGCTATATTATACCTATGTTCATAATGTTTGTGAGTACATTCAAAGTACTCACTGGCTTGTCCCTTGCTATCGTATTGGCCAGATTTCTTGCATGGAGAGGAGCGACGTGATGACAGCCCCGGAACCTAAGCAATGGTGATAGCAGCGTCGCGAAGATAGGAGTTAACCTGGTCAGCTGTTCTTGTGGGAAATGGAGTCCCATAAACGATGATGATCCACAAATCGCTTCTACCATCAACCACTAGAAACCATTTGTTGTACTCATAGGCCAGAATGGTCTTGTACTACATATTTTGTATTTTTCTTGGAATTTGTGTATCAAGTTGGTGCCTCATCAGCTAATTGTAATCCTGGGGCTGGTGAGCACAAGGGCCATCTTCTGGAAATTAATATCCTGAAAATCCGGTCCTGACAAGCGGCGACCAAGGGAGGGCGGCAAAGGAAACAACCAGAAAAAAAATGTAAAGCAAGCACAGTCAAAAGTCAAACACATGCAAGATTATATTTACAAAAGGGCCTTCGAGGGCCGGCATTCAACTTAGTCTGAATACACCCCCAGTGGGTGGAACTACGCGAATTTAACAAATATTGCTCAAAGACTAACAAACAGGAAGACAAAGATAAACATGGCGGCTCAGGCCAGGGGTGCAACGGGCGAGCTGGGCAGGTGAGTGGAGATGGCAGCGCTAGCTGCAGGAGTGGCCGTCTGGCGAGTCTCGACTTGGTCATCGCCAGTGGCAGGCGGCGTGTTCGCACGTGCCTCATTGATGGAGGCACGATCAGGCTGAGGCTGGCCAGCTGCTCATCATCCGGCGCGGCTTCTTCACCGTCCTCTTCCTCCTCCTCTGCACCCTCGTCGCTGGAGTCGATCTCCTCCACCGAGTCTTCACCATCCACCGGGTTCAGCCCAAACCACTCCGCCAGCAGAACAGCACCATCGTCGTTCAGCTCGGGGATAAAGACGCTGGTGTCGGTGTACTCACAATCGCCGCAGCGCGCTGAATGATAGCCGGCCGGACCGCCACCAGCTCCTCATTGGCCTCTTGCCAAAACATGGCCAGCTGGGACAAGTCCAGCCTGGGATACCACGCTCGGACGAACTCCAGCTCCCGCTTGGCGCCTGCCTGGCCTGCAGAAGCCTTCCAAGCCGCAAAGCGACTGGCCGCCACCTCCAGCCAGTCGGCAGTCTGGTTGGGGGTGCGGGGAATCACTTCGCCAGGCCAGAGGGCGGAAAGCACTGGGCTCCAACGCGATGAAGGCGGCAGAGCATGCGGTGAGCCGGCTGGAGACGGGCGTGGATGGCCAAGAGCTTCTCCTCAAGCGTCTGGCGAGCATCCAGCGCAATCTCAGCACCAGCCTGCCTCTGCACGTTGCAGTGGGTCTCGATGACTTGGCTGGCAACAACAGAGAAGCCGGGGAAGTATTCTGCATGAAAAATAAAAGAAAAAACGCGAAGTAAGAAGTCGGACTAAGCAGCAGGCGGCAAACAAAGGGACGAAGAGGAAGGCAGCTTACCGTCAACCTTGTCTTCAATATGGCCGTAGCCATCATTCAGCGCCCGCCTCGACTCGACAAAGTTCGCCGCCTCGGTCTCGTACTCGGCCTGGAGGGCAGCCTCGCTGTCCTTCATTGCGTTCAGGGCAGCCTTATGGCTCTCCTCCTGGTCAGCCATCTTATTGGCCAGGCGGTCGTGCTCCTGAGCCGCGGTGCTGCACTCGGCCTCCTTGGCACGCAGCGAGGTCTGGGCCTCACCCAGTTGCTGCCATAGATCGGCATTGGCCATTGCAAAGACGGCAAAAGAAGAATAAACAGTGAGAAAGAAGTCGCCAGAAAAGATCCGGCCCGACTGCTCGGCAGTTGGCCCGAATCTCGGGGACTACACCCAATGCGTGCGTTGATGCGCCCCCACGAGGGATAGAAGATGTAACACTTACTCCGCCTCTCGGACAAGTCGGCGGTCTTCTGAGTAAGCTCCCGGGCATGGGAGTTGAAGGCGGCCACGTGAAGGTTATGATAGTCCTGCAAAAATGGATAGACGAACAAATAAAGACAAGTTAGCACCCAAGTCTACTAAGAAGTTCCAAGCCGCCTGCTCAGCAGCAGACTCAGAACTAGGGGACGACACCCATTGGGTATGCCGAGGTGCCCCCACGGATGAATACAAGAGCAAGAGGCGGAGGGCTTACCCGGATGGCTGACCGCGTCGCCAGGAACTCCTGGTTGTAGTTCTTCAAGGCGGCGGCCTGAGACTGAAGCCGAGTTCGGACGTCATGCGCCGCCACATTCAGCATGGCTATCCCGCCTCCCGGCGTCCACCCCGGCGAGCTAACGCTCGCCGCCTCCAGCTCATGAGCCGATGATCTTGAGCCCCCGGCCTTCTGTGGGTTCGGCACCAAGGCCGCCTTCCCTACGTGCTGGTGTGCCAGAGATCGGACCACGAGCTCCGCCCTCGTGGCCGGCTCGCCACCAGCCGGTGGCACAGGCGGCGTGCTGGGTTGGCTGCCTTGGTCCGCCGCGTCGGCGCTGGCGGAGTCACCCCCATCTCCGGGGCGACGACATCGCCCTCCTCCCTCTCCATCACTGGTTGGTCACCACCGGATCCTTCTGGTGGCACCATTAGGACCTCAGGTGCCACGGAGCGGAGGTGGATGACGAGCTGCGGGAGTTGGTTGCGCAAGGCCTCCTCCGCCTGTGTTGTGGCTGCAGCATCCGCATGGGCCCTGGCCGCCGCTTCAGCGTGCGTCCTCGCAGTCTCCTTCGCCTCTTCCTGTGCTGCCTTGGCGGCAGCTGCCCTCTGCTGCTCCGCCTCCTGCTCCTCATGTGCATTCCGCACGTTCCTCTCCGTCGCTGCCTGAAGCTCGGCATGAGGGTCCATGCGGTGTCCGCTGGTGGAGCCTCCAGCTGCCCCAACCATGGAGGCGGCGATAGACCGCTCAAGAGAGAGCGGAGGGAGTTTGCAAGACAGAAGAAAGAATGCGTGAGGGAGTCGGCACTTATGTAGAAACTACCTTGCGGAAGCGGGTTTCCTTCGCGGCCGCCTCGTCCTGCTCGGTTGCCGCGACCGAGCTCTTGGGCTTCTTCGGCCGGCTGCCGAACATAGACGGCGAGGCCCGGCGTTTCTGTGGGCCGCCTCGCACAGCCGGCGCGGCAGACGAGCTCGCGCCCTGCTGATCGGACGCAGATTGGCGGCGTGGGACGACTTATCCCTTGTCGTCATCCGGCCAGTCCTTGAGGCCAGCCCCGAGTCCTGAGCCGCCTACTTCGCTGCCTCCTCCCACGGTGTTGTCGTCCAAAGCGTCCGCCCCCAAGTCGGGGTCATCCACATCGCTCTCCGCCCGGTCGGCGAAAAATTGACGCTCTAGCCCCGTGGCACCGGCTACCGGTTGGAGGAGGGGGCTCTGTTCCATAAGCCGACTGGTCAAGCCGGCCAAGCAGAGCTCGGCAATAGAAGAAAAAAGAAGAAAAGAAAACTTACCATAGGTGGAGGATCGGCGCGTGAATACGGCTCCTTGCCGAACCGCCACTCCTCCGTAAGCCTGCAGTTCGCAAGGTAGTTCACCATGTGAGCTACCTCCGCGTGAGTCATCTCCTTGGTGCAAAGCCGGCTTGGGTCCCGATGCCCGCTCATCTGACATATCATGTGGGGGCGGCCCTGGAGCGAGAGCACCCGGTGCGCCACCAAGGCGGACAGCAAGTCGGGCCTGGTCAAGCCCTCCGACTTCACCAACACCCAGAGCCGCGCGACAGCGGCGGCTCCGAAGGCCGACCGTGACTTGGCCCGATATGACCAGTTGGGCTACTTCCCAGTTGGCGGGCCGGCTACGTAAACTGGCAGATTGACCGAGTCACCCTCCGGGAAGATGCTCTTCACATAGAAGTACGACTGCTGCCACATCTTCACCGACTGGATCAGCGTGATGGGAGGAAATGGGTTCTCAGCCACTGGCCTCCGCACCGCGATGAAGGCGCCGCATTGTGCCGCCACACTCTTGATGACGGTGCTGAGCTTCGAGTAGAAGAACTCGCCCCAAAGCTCGATGGTGGGGAGGACGCCGAGATAGCCTTCGCACAGGGTAACAAAGGCGGAAAGCAGCACCACCGTGTTCGGAATTAGGTGGTGCGGTTGGAGGTTGTAGAAGTCAAGGAAGGCCCTGAAGAAGCCGCTCGCCGGCAGGCCGAGGCTGCACAGGCAATGCGACCGGAAGATGACGCGCTCGCCCTGCTCCAGTGCCGGTGAGATCTCCTGCTCCGGCGCGAGCCGGACCCTTAGGCAGTCCTCACCGGGCAGCCGTCGCGTCTTGCGGAGAAAGTCGATGTGGTCTTCATGGACGTTGGAGCCGTCCCAGGCTCCGGCGCGCGCCATGGAGACGAGAAGCTTGAAGAAGATGGAGCGACGGCGAGAGCGCGAACCCACAGCGGCGAGCTACACCGCGGTAAGATGGCCGAGATGCGGTGCTGTGGTGGACAGTGGCAGCAACGGGGAGAAGAAGAGGAAGATGGCAGAGTGGGAGGTGAGCGCACGTGCGCTTGCCGCTCCCCCTCCTCCCCCTATTTATAGCCTCGGTGCGACGAAGCCGAGGGGGCGGGACGTGGGGGACGTGGGATTAACTGCGCCCACTCCCCCACGACCCACGATTATTGCGCCTTAACAGCATGCGGTAACTGCCGCTGGAATGCCAACCGTCCGCCTCGGCCATAGAGGATCCACGCGTGGGCCGAGGCATGGTAGTGGCGGGTCCCAGCCTGCAGCGACGTCCAGTCGCGCGTGTGGGCTGGCAGGCTGGTCCAGCCGAACGATGCCATGTGGCGCACGGATGGCGGGTGGCCGGCCCAACGGCTGGCCCAGCGCCCAGCGCGCGCAACGGCTGGTTCCCACCTTTAGACTCCAAACTTACCAGGTGGCGCGACTGATTGTGGCCGACTCCTAGCGGTCGGCTCTTCAAGATAGGAAGCTGCTTGGGCTTCTCGTCCCACTTTCTGCCGCGAAGCCCGACCAGCTTCGGGGACTATTGTCGGAGTAAATGACCATGGGTAGCCTAACTGGCTCCCCATGGCTCTTCAAAAAATATCGGGCCGAATGAGCCCACCAACATCCAAGACGCAGAACAGCCTTCTCCTGGCCGGCTGTCACATCGGCCGACTGGAGGAAGGCCGCAAGGCTCTAAGAGCTCTCTCGAAGAGGGCCGACTCCTAGCAGCCGGCCACCAGAGTGGCCAACTCCTAGCAGGCGGCCTGACCCATACCCTAAAAGTTTGCACACACATAACGATGACAAGACAGGGCATGGCTACAGTAAAGCCTGCCACACCCGAATCCCAGAGCGAGCGTGGGCACAGTGCACCGTACGGCGACCACTCCCCGTCCGGCACGACACTATTGCCACATTGACCGTGACCTTGCCCACGACAGACTGTTAGTACGGTCCACAGGCGGCGGGCCCGTCCCACTAGAGAGGTACCAGAAGGCGGCTAGACCTGACTAGTTGGCCTAGGGGAGGCCGGCGCCCAACAGTCGGCCTGCCCCCGCCCTGGAAGTTTGTGCACCATTAAGGAGATAAGATGGGGTAAGGCTATAGTGAACGCCCGCGAGGCGGCGGCACTGTAGCCACGCTTACCCCGACAAAGCCATCATCACTAAGAGTAAGGCTATAGTAACCACAAGCCGACAAGACCCCGGGTGGTGGGTCCATCCTGTCGGCCAAGAGGCCGGCAGCTGGCGGGACCCACCAGTCGGCGGGCCCCAGCGGCTGGTGGAGAAGCCGGCGACTACATACACTCATGGCCTGGTCCCACATCCAGCCAGATTACCATTGTACCCCTGGGGGGTAGGCCTATATAAACCCCCAGGGCACCCATGCAAAGTGTTGATCTCTTAGAGTTTTAGACACCACATAGAGAGAAGAGGAGAGCTAGCTTTGCCTTTCTTCTTCCTCTAGAAAAACAGCTCAAGGAGCCTCTTGTAGCTACGTGTTGGTCTAGTGATCATGCCGAGACAACGCAGAGCATGACTAGGGGTGTTATCTCCTATGAGAGCCCCGAACTTGGGTAAGATTCGCTGGCGTGCATGTCTTCGCCTTATCCCATTTCCAGGAACCGGCGTTGTCTTACTGGCTCCCACAATGATTAGCCACCCGTTGGCATATGTCGCACCTACCACCCGACCTGAAGAGCTGGCGATGAACAAGGTTACGCATGTTGCCGAGCTTTATGTTTTGGCCGACAGGTGTGCCCGAGATGAAGAAGGGAGGAAGTACCCGGGCGAAGACGCCGATGCAGGAAGTGAATCTGAAGATGAGGACGTCGTCTCCCCGGCAAAGAAAGGCCGACGACGCAATAGAAAGCGCAAGGGCAAGACCGTGCTTGTCATTGAGGAATCCTGTTGGATTTCGGGTTCCGGCAAAACCCTTGAGGTTCGAACACTCGGGTGCGCACGAAGATTTCCCCCTACCAAATCTTGCTCTCAGCCTCGCCGCGATTCCTAAGCTTAGCACGATGAACTCAGAACATAAGAGACACAAGATTTATACAGGTTCGGGCCACCATTCTGGTGTAATACCCTATTCCTGTGTGGTGGTGGTGGATTGCCCCTTGGGCTGATGATGAACAGTACAAGGGAAGAACAGCCTCCTGAGGGGAGGTGTTCTTGAGCTGGTGTGGTGTGTAGGTGAACTCAGTACGGTCCTTTCTACTATGGTGGCTAGTCCTATTTATAGAGGCCCTGGCACTACTAGAAAAACCCCTACTAATGGCGCACCTAGTATGGCCATTAATGGCGCATCTGTGGTGCGCCACTAACAGCACGCCATTAGTAATTTTTACTAATGGCGCACCAATGGTGCGCCATTAGTATCTGGTATACTAATGGCGCACCACTGGTGCGCCATTAGTATAGGCCACGGTGCACCATTAGTATGCCTCCCAGGGGCCAGGTGCTTTGGATACTAATGGCGCACCACAACTAGATGCGCCATTAGTAACCGCGGCATACTAATGGCGCACTTTCCTGTGATGCGCCATTAGTGATGCGCCATTTTGAATCTAGATCTGGATCGTGATTTTTTGCCCATTTTTTGCTTGTTTTTTGGCACGACAATATTCTCAAATTTTGTTTCTGTTTTTGGATCTTGTTGCCATGGTCTTTTGCCGGAGAGGAGTTCGCCAGAGAGGAGGAGGAGGAGCTCGCTGGAGAGGAGGGAGGAGGAGCTCACCGGAGAGGAGGGAGGAGGAGCTCACCGGAGAGGAGGGAGGAGGAGCTCAACGGAGAGGAGGGGATTTTTTGCCTCACCGGAGAGGAGGGAGGAGGGAGAGGAGGGAGGAGGAGCTCACCGGAGAGGAGGGGATTTTTTGCCTCACCGGAGAGGAGGGAGGAGGGAGAGGAGGGAGGAGGAGCTCACCGGAGAGGAGGGAGGAGGAGCTCACCGGAGAGGAGGGAGGAGGAGCTCACCGGAGAGGAGGGGATTTTTTGCCTCACCGGAGAGGAGGGAGGAGGGAGAGGAGGGAGGTGGAGCTCACCGGAGAGGAGGGAGGAGGAGCTCACCGGAGAGGAGGGAGAAGAAACCATGAGGGGAGGCGAGGGGAGGGGAGGAGGGAGGAGGGAGGAGGAGGTCGCCGGAGAGGAGGGAGAAGAAACCATGAGGGGAGAGGAGGGGAGGGGAGGGGAGGGGAGGAGGGAGGAGGGAGGAGGGAGGAGGAGGTCGCCGGAGAGGAGGAGGAGGTCACCGGAGAGGAGAAGTATGGTGGAGGAGAGAAGGGAAGATGAAATGAAGAGAGGAGGAGAGGACCAGCCATATATACGGCATACTAATGGCGCACCGCGGGCAGGTGCGCCATTAGTAATTTTTTGTTATTTTTTTGATTTATTTTGAATTTTGAAGGCGGGAAGATACTAATGGCGCACCATGGTCAGGTGCGCCATTAGTAATTTTTTTTATTTTTTTGACTTATTTTGAATTTTGAAGGAGGGAAGATACTAATGGTGCACCATGGGCAGGTGCGCCATTAGTAAGTTTGAATTTTTTTTGATTTTTTTTGCCTCTAAAAGCCCCGTATCTTTTTTTCTGTTAGGTTTTTGAGGATTTTGAAAATGTTTAAGTTTGGATGTAACTTTTCGAGTAGATGATTTTTCATATAAAAAACTTTTTCATCCGAGTTAGTATGCAAAAGTTATGCCCATTTTTACAAATTCTCGCGAGATTTTGCAAATGAAGTCAAAATTCATATTTGCAAATTTTCCCAACAACTAGGCCACATATCACATGGGAAACTTATTTTCTTTTATTTTTTTGACATTTTTATCATTTTCTTTTATTTTTTTTTAAAACTGAAAAGGCGATCCACAGGGGGGGGGGTGCATTCGGTGGAAGTGGTGGCCAAGGTTACTAATGGCGCACCGTGGCATGGTGCGCCATTACTAGTTTAACTAGTAATGGCGCACCATGCCACGGTGCGCCATTAGTATGTTTGGACAGGCGCACTAGTTCAAAAAAAAAATTTGGTACTAATGGCGACCGTAGGAAGGGTGCGCCATTAGTAGTTTCAACACTAATGGCGCATCAGAAGGTGGTGCGCCATTAGTATATACTAATGGCGCACCACATGTCTGGTGGGCCATTAGTGTCATTTCCATCTATAGCCCTTTTCCTAGTAGTGTGGTCCTCTCCCCAAATATTGAGCGGGAAGGGATCCAACAATGGCCAATTTGAAAGGGGAAAGCTAGTACATGCTATCCTGACTAAATGTGGTCTTCACCTGTCAAAGGCGCTGGTGATGACGCCGTCTTGGGCTCCACGATGACCTCCGTCCTGCCGTCCTGCTGACCTTGGTCTTGTTGCACCGATATGGAAAACTTTGCCTGATGCCTCGGTACTCTGCGCCTGCGCTTGCCCCTTAGCACCAAAGAGGAAACGAGGACACTGCGCGCGCTGGCGCCTGCCTGGCCTTGGTCGTCATGGCTTGCGTCAAGGGAACCTCACGATGTACCCCTTGCCTTGATCTCTCCGCCCCCTCGCCAACCTGCCTGGTGAGGCCGCTCCTGAGGAGGCTTCGTGTCGTCCGCCCCGTGAGGCTTGGCCCCTCGCGAGGGTTTTGAGTGTTGGTTCATGAAGACGGGCCGCACTGGGCCACTAGCAGAGCCACGCCGAGGGCCGCAGGCAGGCAAGTCTGGGGACCCCCGTTCCCAGAACGCCGACAAATCCGGTGACCCTGGCACTGCTAATAAGGCCATGGTTGATGACCTCGGCAAGGAGGTTGCCGGGTGCAACGCCTGTCGGGCCATGGCGGCTGCAGGCAAGCCAGAGGGCTCTAACAAGCAATATTGCAAGATTCACCGCACCAAAGGCCATGATCTCGAAAACTGCTGTCAGGTTGAGTAGCTGATGGAGAAGCAGAGGGCTGAGTATGAAAGACGAGATAAAGAGAAGGGACAGGATGATGCATAGGGATCTGGCAAGAAGCACGGCGCTCGAGGGGGACGTCGCGGCAAGGAGAAGCAACAAGAGAGGCCTACTCGAGGCCGCGACAAGAAAGATGGAGATGATGGTCATGACGATGACGACGAGTCCACCAAGCATGCGTTTCAGAAAGTAATGAAAGTCATGTGTGTTGATGGAGGTTCCTCATTGCAATCTTCCCACCGCCAACTTAAACAGTGGGCACATGAGATTATTGCGACAGAGCCGATGATCGACGCCCAGAAGCAACTGAAATGGTCTAACATGCCTATCATTTTTGACGCCTTGGATCACCCTGAATGCACAATCGCAGTCGGGTGTTTGCCATTGTTGGTCTCACCAACAATACGCAACACAAGGTGACGAAAATGCTAGTTGATGGTGGGGCTGGTCTGAACTTGATCTCAACCAACATAATCAAGAGGTTGCAGATCCCTGATGAAGTTATTGAAGAAACAGTTACGTTCCATGGGATCAATCCAGGGAGAAGCCAGCCCAAAGGAAAGGTCACACTACCAGTTATGTTTGGTGGCGACCTGAACTACAGGACAGAGAAGATCGTTTTTTATGTTGCCGAGATCCCATTGCCATATAACGGGATCCTTGGCCGTCTAGCACTGGTCGAGTTCATGGTGGCCCGGCCCAAGGATCATCATCACTGTTGGCTGCGACAAGAGGGATGCGCTCATCTATGCCGACCAACTCCACTGAGAGGCAGTCGCAGCATCCGCCGCCAAGACACTTGCTCCAACCACCAAGAAGAAGACCAGCAAGGCCTCGGTCACCGGCATGACCTGAACCACCGGCAAGACTTCTGGCCCCGACAAGGACTCCTGCACCCACTCCGGCAAACGTGCCTCCTCGGAGTGCTGCGTTCACATTGAGGACCTGCCAGAGAGCTCTGCCGACAAGAGCAAGAGATTGAATGCAGCACCACCGAAAACCAAGAGGGTACCTGTCAAGGAGGATGGCACGGGCGGAGCTTTTATCATAAGCTCCACCGTTGACAGCAAATAGGAAAGCGCAGTCGTCGCCTTCCTGTGGGCGAATGTCGATATGTTCGCATGGCAAGCATCTAACATCCCCGGCGTTCCCAGGGAGGTGATTGAGCACCACCTTGTTGTATGTCCTCATGTGCGGCCCGTCAAGAAGAAGGTCAGGAAGCAAGCTTTGGAGCGGCAAGAGTTCATCATTGACGAGATCAGGAAGTTGGAAGCGGCAAGCTTAGTCACATGAGTGGTCCACCCAACGTGGTTGGCCAATCCAGTGATGGTGCGCAAGGCGAATGGGGAATTAAGGCTGTGTATTGGCTATACAAATATCAATAAAGACTGTCCAAAAGATCCTTTCCCTTTGTCACGCATTGAAGAGATAGTGGACTCCACTTCTGGGTGCGACCTACTGTCGTTCCACGACGCCTACTCAGGAGACCACAAATATTCATGAAAAAGGAAGATGAAGAAAAGACAGCGTTCATCACCCCATGTGGTACGTATTGTTTTTTATGAATGCCTTTCAGGTTGAAAAGCGCTGGTTCAACGTTTTCCCGAGCGGTCCAAATTGGTTTTGAGCCCCACCTACATAGAAATATGGAAGCTTATATTGATGATATAGTGGTCAAAACCAAGAACAAGGCCACGCTCGTGCAAGATCTGGAGGAAATATTTGCAAATTTGTGCAAGATCAACCTCAAGCTCAACCCTGAGAAGTGTGTGTTTGGCGTCCCATCCACAAAAATTCTTGGGTTCTTTGTATCTCAACATGGAATCGAAGCAAATCCCTACAAGATCAAAGTGATTGAGCAGATTGAGGCGCCAAAACGAGTCAAGGATGTTTGTAGGCTTGCTGGCTGCGTTGCTGCCCTGAGTAGGTTCATCTCCAAATCTGCTGAGCGCACCCTACCCTTTTTCAAAATTTTGAAAAAGGCGGGTCCAATGAAATTGACTTAGGAAGTGTAGGAAGCGCTGCAAGATTTGAAGAGGTACATCTCCTCTATGCCAATACTAGTCATGCCTAAACCACAAGAGTCGTTGCTGCTATATCTAGCAACGATGAATCAAGTGGTCAGTGCAGCACTAGTGGCGCACAGAGAAGTTGAGGAAGAAGCAGCGGCGATAGCGAGGCCGTCAGATAATGAGTCGGGGCCTTCCCCGGTGGGGCTTGATGCCGGAAAGGCGGGATCCCCGGTGGATCCTGGTCCCAATGAGACAAGATCTACGCAGGCAAGCGAAGTAAAATAGAGGAAGAATATGATGCAGCACCCGGTCTACTTTGTCAACTCCCTCTTACAGGGGGCTATATCAAGGTATTCTGGTATGCAGAAGCTTATTTTCGGCCTTCTTATGGCCTTGAGGAAGCTGCAACATTATTTTCAAGCACATGAGATCACTGTCATCACTCGCCTCCTGTTGCAATGGATCTTGCACAACCCAGATGCAACCGGGAGGATTGTGGAGTTGGCGTTAGAACTGTCAAGCTTTGGTATCAAGTTTGAAAGCACTTCGACAATTAAGAGTAGAGCCTTGACAGAGTTCATACCAGAATGGACCTCAATGCCTGACGAAGAAATTAAAGAGACCACTCTTCCCGGTAAGGAGACAAGCTGCGATTGGGTCATGTACTTTGATAGGGCTTTCTCAATGCAAGGTGCTGGTGCCGGCGTGCTACTCATCGTACCCAACGGAGAGCGCCTCAAGTACTTAGTCCAGATGCACTTTCCCTGGGAAAAATCAACAAACAACACTTCAGAGTATGAGGGACTGCTTGCGAGTCTCAGGATCGCGGTAGACCTCAGAATCAGGAAGCTCATCATCAGAGGTGATTTGCAGCTTGTCGTCAAGCAAGTTAACAAATATTACCAAAGCCCGTTGATCGATGCCTATGTGGATGAAGTAAGGAAATTGGAGGAGCATTTCGACGGTCTACAAGCAGAGCATGTTCCTCAAGCAGAGAACAACATTGCCGACGACTTGTCAAAATACGCTGCCCTCAAATTGCATCTGGAACCAGGTACCTTTGTGCTACAATTGACTCAACCATCCATTGAACCATCGGCAAGAGAATAAGCGAAGGAAGGCGGGGCCCGTCAAGTACTTTCCCTCTGAGCTCCCAAGAGTAGCCGGCAAGGGAGTTGTCGGGGACCCCAAGCTTGTCAGGGTGCAGCAGGCTCCGGTAGGGCCTCAAGCCCTTGTCGTAGAGATAGCTACCCCCACTGCAGAAAACGTGCATTTATTCCTTGTCGTCGAGCCTCAAGCTCTGGCATGTGCACAACATACCGTTCGGTTCCTCCAAACAGAGGAGCTCCCTGAGGAACAGGAAGAAGCAGAGAAAGTAGCCCATCGGTCCAGCATGTACCAATTTGTGGACGATGTCCTATACAGAAGGAGATCGAACGGCGTGAAATTGAAGTGCATTCCTTAGAAGGACAGACTCGAGCTATTGGCAGAGTTACAAGGAGGCATATGTGGGTCCCACATAGGGTTAGGAGCCCTTGCCAGCAAAGCATTCCGGCAGGGCTTCTTTTGGCCCACCGCTCTGCAGGATGCAACTGCAGTAGTAACCAAGTGTGAAGTGTGCCAGTTCCATTTAAAGAAGCTTCATCAACCAACTCAAGCTCTTCAGACAATCCATCTTTCATGGCCATTTTTGGTCTGGGGGCTCGACATACTGGGCCCCTTTCCCCGTGCCATCGGGGGCTTTGAGTACTTATATGTTGCGATCGACAAGTTCACAAAGTGGCCAGAAGTGGAACCAGTGAGAAAGGTGACAGCACAGTCAGTCATCAAGTTCTTCAAGTTACTAGTTTACCGTTTTGCTGTGCCAAACAGAGTCATCACCGATAACGACATGCAGTTCATGAGCCGCACCTTCATGCAGTATATCCAAGACCTGGGCAACAAGGTTTTGTTTTGCTTCTGTTGCTCATCCAAGAAGCAACGGCCAGGCAGAAAGGGCAAATGTTGAAGTGTTGCGAGGCCTCAAAACAAGAACTTTCGACAAGCTACACAAATGAGGAAGACGATGGATTGATGTGTTGCCAATGGTTCTTTGGTCAATCAGAATAACACCAAATTAAGCCACTGCCCAGACGCCTTTCTCACTGGTATATGGGGCAGAGGCAGTTCTCCCCACATAACTCATATATGGGTCATCTCGAGTGCTCGCTTATGATGAGCTTGAGTATGAACAGTTGCACCAAGATGATGCTATGCTCCCTGAGGAAGACTGTCTTCAGGCTACTGTGCAAGCTGCACGCTACCAGCAAGCCTTGCGCCGCTACTATAGCCGCAAGGTTCACGCCCGAAGACTTGAGGAAGGCAACCTTGTTCTTTGGCATATTCAATCCGCCAAGAATGCAAACAATTTGATGCTGAATTGGAAGGCCCTTATCGGGTATTACGACTCACCAGGCCTGGCGCAGTCTGCCTGGAGACCAAAGATGGTATTCCGGTGAGAAACTCCTGGAATATTGAACATCTTTGCAAGTTTTACCTCTATGGCGCGGTTGTCGGGAGCCCCGGCAACCCCATTTTGTACTAGCCTTGATGGCAAGGCATGTAACCTATGTACAAAGCCAGCCGAAGACCTTGTGCGCAGTCGAATAACTTTTCCTATTGATTTCCATGTTTATGAATATACATATATGAATGCTCGTCCATGATATTGTACTACCCTTGATTCCAATAGATACTGATGAACCGCCAAGGTTCCATGCTCCTATCCTCTCTTCTTCCCAGCCACAGTAAAGACTCTCGATTCTGTCGTTCCTGTCATGGGCTTGGCTTCAGCAAGAGGTTGAGAAAACTGCCTGGCACTACGCTCCCCAGCAAACCAAACAGATAAAGTTTACCTCTTGTCCATTCATGTTCATAAGTTAGAACTTGTGCATTAGAAAACCTCGCCACTCTTATTAAACTTAGGTGCTCCCATCCCTGACTCGAACGTGGTTTCGGTCAGAATGGTTGCAGTAGCCTTTGGTAAAAAGATATTGGCAGTGGGTTGGACTCTTTGTCTGTAACCCAGCAGATGTGACTCTCCGACACGCGCAGAGGGCGCCGGCAAGGAAGCTTGCCGGGAAAACTCATTTATTTACATTAAAGAGGTGTTTCGCTTCTGCATGTACGTATACATCCATGGGTTGCCGGCAAGACTCATATTTTTTATTGACATGCTGATGCAAGTGCAAACGTTACAGAACACATACATGTACTCGAGAGATTATATTATCTAGAAAGTTAAGATTTGGCAAGTGCCTACAAGTTGAAAAAGAAGATAAGTGCCTCGTAATCCCCGTTCTTGCCCCATTCCTCCCTAGGCACGGCAGATGAAGGCAGAAGGAGACACAGGGAACGCATCGATGGAGATCATGGAGGAGGTGACCCGTCAACCACCGACACCAGAGCCATTAGGGCATAGCCCCTGAAAAAGTGTGTTGCCGGCGGAGGGGCGGTGCAGATAATGGAGCTGCCACTGATGGTCAGCCGGAGTCGGAGTCGGAGTCGTCCCGCCCGCTACCATCATCGTTGCTATCGCTTGAGGAGGAGCTTTCGTTGTCGGTGGAGCTCTCCGCGCAGCACCCTAAGCGGATTCCTGAATGCCCGAAGACCTTGATGGAGAGCAGGCCGCTCTCCATTAACTTGAACTGGAGAATGTGCCCCTCCGACAAGCTATGCGTACGGGCGAAGGTTTTCCACCCATGGAGGATATACATGACCTGAGGAGCGGGGAAGTCGAGTTCGACCCACATGTTACCGTTCCCTCAGACCCTCATATTTAGCCTCAAGGCGTGCGGTGGGTCAAGCTCCATCACCAGAGGAAACGGGGTAAGGAGGCGGAGATGACCGCACACGGGCTTGTACAGCCTTATGAAGAACTTACGGGGCCGGTCTCCGACATGGCCCTCCATGGGGGGAGGGGCTGCCGGCGGAGACGCGGCTAGTGCACCGCCCAGTCCTCCTCTTCCCTGAGCGCCGCAGTGACCTCGGCCTCGCCCCCTCCCTCTCCCACTCACAGCCGGTTCCGCCGCCTTGAACTCCAAAGGAGGGGGGACGCACCGTCGAGCAGAAACCCTCATCGTCGCCATTGGAGCACCAGCGCGCGCTCTCACCATGGCAAGCGGAAGAGGGTTATCAAGCAGAAAAGGAGGGAAGGAGGTGAGTGTGGAAAGGCGTCGTTCCTCCCCCTTTTTATAGAAGGGCAGGGCAGGGGTCTGGCCTCTCAACCCAAGGGCGGCCACCCTGCTCGACCAATACGTCCTCTAGAGGCGCGGGGAATCAGGACCGACCCGTTGCTCCAATCAGTGACGCCCCGTTTCCCGCCTCGGCGTTAATACCTGTGCCCTCCGCATCCACCACCTACCCTTCCTAAGGCATGGCGAACACGTGGCGAGCAAGCCAGAAGCATAAAGACAAGTGGGACGACTGTTTTTCCACCCCGTGATAGTGGGGTGCAGGCGCCATGGAAGCCACGACCCGAATTCACTTGCTAAATGAGCAGGGCCCCTGCGGCTTCCTACTTTTATGGGAAAGGTGCATGCCACCTGTTTACTGCTGGATGTGAGGCATCGCAGGCTTGCTGCGACCGTTCCACGCACGACCCCTAGGTCACGCACTCAATGCGGATTGTGGGGAACCGCAACTGATGAGCAGATTGCATCAGTTAATCCCCGCCACGTGTGCCCACATACTGTTTTCGGCCTGGCACAACGAGGCTTCGCGCTTATGTTTGGCTCAGGCCTGTGGCTCCAATCGGTGTACAAAAGTATGGGCCTTTCTGTACCCCTTACTTGTGCACGGGCAGTCGTAGCTGCACCTGCAGCAGGGCTTGGCAGGGCAGTAGAAGACAAAATACAAGACTACCAGGACAAGCATTCAAGCTAGTAAAATAAAGAGCAGGAGACCAGCTAGGCCTCCTCCGACAACATCCTTGCTGGGGCTGCTTGCATAGCCCCGGCAAGCTCCTTGCCAGGGTAACCCGTGAAGCACCAACAAAGTCATCACCCTTGAGGTTGAGAGCTTTGGCACCATCGATAACGTTAAGGCCAAGACTTGGGGGCGCATGCATAGTAGCATGCAGATCCTTGTGAAGACTGATGGCTTGCAGGTCTACATGGGTACCAGAAGACAAGCACCACCGGCAAGACCCTTTCCGGGGACGACTACGAGGCCCTGGCAAGACCTTTGCCGGGGACAATTGCGGGGCCATAACAAGGCCCGCGCCCGACAAGGTTTCACCACCCCACGGTCATTCCAGTGCGGCAACCAGCTTGCCAACTAGGCAGATGCCTGCGTGGCGGCATGCAGATTCTAAGCCAACTAAGCAAGCACCTGTGTGGTAGCATGCAGATCTTCGTGAAGGCCCTACCACCGTGCCAGCACAGCGGCCAGCCAGCCAGCCTGCCGTTGCATGCATCATCAGCATGGACGCATGTCAAGGCAGGGTGAGGCGGTGATGGATTGGACAGTTTCCATTGTCGTCCCCGATAAAGTTGGAGGGCATGTATGCAGCGCATTAAATGTGTTTTGTCCTACAACGTCAGTGATAAGCTTGTTCCCTGTAGCTACTTTACACCTCATGTGTGCCACTGTGGCAACCCCTTTGACATATAGAAGGAGGCCCGAGGAGTACTGGAGGGGGATTCGGACTTTCGGACTGGGCATGCATAGCAGCTAGTCTAAGAACTCAAGATCCCATAGGTGTCGTTTCCCCGACACCAAGCAACTCGTATCAGCATATAGAATCTAAGGTGTGGAGGCACATGATATTCTCCCGGGGAGGGGGGCGGGGTGCACAAGCAATCAATATTTGGGAGGGTTGGGACAAATATAATGTTCAAGAAATATAATCTAAACAATCCTAAACAAAGCTTCACAATTTTATCTAAGGTCGAGTGATTAACCCCCGACAATCTAGATAGTTCCGCCTAAACACAACATTTGATTGTATGTAGTACTAGAATTAATATTCATGTTTCAGTTTCCTGTTCATTTTAAATATTGAATGGAAGACCATGCATGTCTTACATTTTACTCCCTTCGTTCCTAAATATTAGTCTTTTTAGAGATTTGAAATGGACTGCCACATACAGATGTATATAGACATATTTTAGAGTGTAGATTCACTCATTTTGCTTTGTATGTAGTCACTTGTTGAAACCTCTAAAAGACAAATATTTAGGGAAATAGGGAGTATTTTTGAATTCGTGTCATACATGCATGGTTTGGAAAAATAGATGCACTATACTTACTGGATTGTTGTTGTATTTGTGTGTGTGTGTGTCATCATATGCTTGATACATACAAAGTTTTCTCACCACCAAACTGTTCATCTTTTAAATTTGAATTTGCAATGCAAAACATACTAGGGATACCATGAAATGTGAAATCCACGTTGAGATCACTATATCACAAACTCATTCTAATTCAAGAACTAGTCAGAAATCAATTACCACATTGAGATTACTAATTGCAAGGAAAATACGGGCGTTGTAATACATATAGATTCATTCATCAATAAAAAATATTCCTTTCGTATACTCGAATGGCAGGAGTAGCACCCAACGGCGTACCAGCCAGACCGGGGCTCGTGTTGATCATAAAAAAAATACTCGGGCTAGTGTCCTTCTGGTGGTGTGCGTGGTACGCACATTAGCCAACCCCAACCAGTCGAGCCTCCGCGTTCCGAATCGAAATATCTGGCGGCCAGAATTCTAGCCCTAGGCATTCCCCTCATGTCCAAGGTCCATAATGACTACCAACGAACAATGGAGGGATGCTTTAGTAACTAGAAATCTTACCTACCATGTTGAGCACGGTTCAGTTCCCTCGGTCGCCGGTACCCAAGGTCACCCGTCAACTCCATTGCCTATTAGTAGTAATAGGAGTACTACACCAGGATGAGCATAGAATTGAGCCATGTTTGTTCGTGCCTAGTAATTGAGTTAATATATCAGGCAATGCACTGGTACGAAGGGATTATCCTTTTACTCTGCATATAACTTGTCTAAAGTCCTACTAAGAAAAATGTTTGACCAAATCATTTCTTAAGAAATATTAATATCTACAACTGTAAAGATGTATCGCTTGAAATTTTATTGCACGATGCAGGTTATGATATTGTTTCGAATCCTGGATTTTAAATTTCAAAAAATCCAAAAGTGACCAGAATTTAATGAAACTGAGCATGGTCTCGTGATATGGCACAAATATGCTGTCGTGTTTTTTTTGTTCAATTTGTGGCAAGCTGCTTATAAGAAGTCGCACAAATGAAGAGCCAAGGTATTTTGGAACAAGACCTGTCACATTAAGGCAAACGCTTTCACTATTCAAACCATGGGCGTTTACGTGTGACCACGAGTCCCACTTCTCATCGGCAGGTGCCGTCCGAGCAAGCGTGAGAGTCGATGAGAGGCGTGCAATCAGACCATTGCGCTGGCTGACTAGGAGGCGTGCGAGCAGGCCGTTGTGCAGGTTCACCGGGAGGCGAGCCCTTTGACCAGGCTCTGCCGCCCACCTTTGCCCAGAACTGCCCCCACTTTTAATGGTGCGGGCGCAGAAGTTTAAAATCACCCCCGCACTACCTGGTATCACTACAATCTTCTCTCTTCCTCTCCGATTCTCCTGTCATCTACCTCCAACCAGACTGACCTAACCGTACGCCATGCCGCATCACGATGGTCTCCCCTTAGTCTTCCAATTTCCCGAGGAAGACACTGTACTTTGAGAAGAGCTTGAACTGGCCTTGCGGGAAGACGGTGCGCCTATCCCTGCTCCCGTCGCCCCGACTGCGGCAGCGCCCATCCCCGTGGCATTGATGGGCTGGGAGCCGCACATTATCGCCGACCTTGATGCCACGGGGTTCCACGAGGTCCCCCCCGACTTCCACATGCTCGTGCACCTGTCAGCACATACGCCTGCGCGTGCACTGACGTTCGCACCCGTGTCGGTGCCCATGCACACGAATGTCTCCGCCGAGCCGTTGCCAGCGACTGTCCCCGCGTGGGTGCCGGTGCCCCCCTCAGCGGCATGGATGGCCTCCATCGACCGCTTCCTTGCACCAACACATGTCGCCTCCTCCCGCGAGTTGACTCGCTCCTGGAGACTGAAGTCCAAAACATTCTGCCCTTCCTTGAAGCTAGGGCCAAACGTCCAGGAGTACACCAATAACGGCGCAAGACGCCGCCATCGCCGTCGCCATCGGTTAGTGGCCCGACGACACACAGAGAACGGTAGAGGAGCCGCTTCCCACTGCAAAACGCCCCTGTTGCCACGGCGTTGCGATGAAAAACATTCAGATTGCCATGCTTAAAATCCAAATGTTTCTCATTTCCGTTTATTTTAGATCGATCATCGTGTGAATGTAAAGTCGGAGTCAGACTGAATGAAATCTATGGTCTGATCGATTGAATGTTCTACTAGAGCCGTATCAAGTTAAATATAAAGCATCATCAAGCCACATGTATTCCTTCTAATCGCAAGCATTTCATATTAAATACCACATCAATTCCAAATATTTTCTTAGGGAAGTCAATTCCAAATACTTGTAGGGCGCGACTAGTCCCCTTGTTGGAGCACTAGGAGATACATCTAATTATCAACGCATTTAATTATTATGGAGTAGTAGATAAATATATAGTAATCCCTCCGTCCGGAAATACTTGTCATCAAAATGAATAAAAAGAGATGTATCTAGATGTATTTAATTCTAGATACATACCTTTTTGTCCATTTTGATGACAAGTATTTTCGGACGGAGGGCGTACCACATAACTTGTCCGTCATGGTCACTTTTGTTCCTAAACTTGTTACATGTACAATCTATATCTATACCATCTATACCAAAGGGGAAGATCTAATCTCGACCATCAAATCATGTCAATCCAATGACCTAGACTGCTTCAATGTCGAGCGCTCAACATGTTTTGCGTGCAATTAATTTCAATCCAAAATTAGTGCTAATCACATAATAACATGCAAATAATATCCTACTTAATATCCGCATGCACTTAATATACTTCCAAATTAACGTGCATTGCACGTACACATTGACTAGCACTACTAGTATGTGAAACTGGTGCCGTAACGTGTGAACACGTCCAGATATAGTCAACGGCAGCATCGCCCGCGAGTTCTTCGTGTTTGCATGTGCTTCTAAATGTAGAAGGGGAGGAGATAGAGCAGACATGGAACCCACAAGTAAGTGATGGCAAATAGTACATGCTAACGAGACGGTCCCACTAATGTACTAAAAATAATATTAGAACATGTTATCCATTAAATAGCCTGTGGTAGTATAACAACATTATATCAACAAAGGGGGGTACAACAAACATTGTTGTACTATGTTGCCTATTGACATGCGGCTTGAAGGTCCTGGTCGCATGTTCGATCCTCGTCCTTTTTAATTTTTAATTTATATATGGGTCCAAATTTGTTCCATGACAGGTGGGCCCTCAGTGTGTAATTTGTAGCACTTTAATTTGTGGGTCAAAATTTGTTCCATTATAGGTGAACTATCAGTGTGTAGTTTTGTAGCTTATTTCTAATAATTAAAAAGAACGACAGAGTTTTTTGCAAAAATACTATGGTGCAACATTGAAGGTGAGAGAGGACGTGCAAGAGAGGGATGACCGAGGCAGTGGGAAATCAATTGGCGGAGGTGCGGGGGTTGCAATGGTGCTTGGAGTAGTTGTGGGCCGAATGCTACGAAAATATAATCTAAACCCACCGGAATAAACGCCTTCATAAATTAATCCAAGGTTGGAGTCCCCCTCACAATGTAAATAGCTTCGTCTCTGCGAGGGATGGAGAGGTAGTTTTAATGTGTGGAAGATACGGCATGAGAAAGCGAGGTCAACCGAGATACAGATAGATAGAGAGACAAATTGAGTGTGGTCCGGCATTCGTTGAAAAGATATATATGCTCTCGAGAGATATTGTCCGATTGAGCTTTTGGGAAGGGTGACGGATGTAAGATAGAGCTTGAGAGATGATACAGTCATAGACATGTAGATATATTTGTGTGTGGGAGGAAGCAAGGTCAATCGTTTACATATATAGAGGCAGAGAGATTGAGAGAGTGTGGGTCGTCGTGCGATTGAAAGAGTGAGATGGGTTGGAGAGAGTGACCTAGATAGACAATGTGCATGAGAGAGTATACAATATGAATATGTAGAACTGGGCTCAAACATAGAGATATATCATTTATGTCTGAGAAAGAGCGAGGTCAATCGAGACATACAAAGAGCGAGCGAGCGAGAGAGAGAGAGAGAGAGAGAGAGAGAGAGAGAGAGAGAGAGAGAGAGAGAGATTGAGTGAGTGTGGCCCGCTGTGAGGTCGAAAGAGTGGGAGTGGCTTGGATGGACTGACCTAGATAGACAATCTGTGTGAGAGAGTATAGAGTGTGTCGATCGAGGCCCGAACAGGGAGATATACCATTTGTGTGTGAAAGAAATCGAGGTTAATCGAGACTTAGATAAAGAGACCAAGATTGAGCGAGTGTGGCCCGCCATGCGGAAGAAAGAGTGAGACAGTCTCGAGAGAGTGACCAAGATAGACAACGTGCGTGTGTGTGCACGAGCGGGGGCGTCTACATAGGTAATGCATGTATCTAGCGAGAGAGGGTGGGAGGGGGAGAGAGAGAGAGATCGGCATGGAGTGCAATGGCGAGTGTGTGAGGTGATACATTTGGTAACAGGGTGGAAACGGGGGCTTGTGTAGTTAAGAGAGTTAGAGATCGAAACACGAAGAGAAAGAATGAACGTGTGTTGGAAACTGATAGCTTCCTCAGGTGGTTAGGAGAGGAAGATTGATCGATACAGGAAGTATGCAGCATGTGTGCCGAGGGGGGTGGGGGCCTAAAAACAATATTTGAATGTAGATAGTACGAGACTTAATATCGACGTTTCAATTTAGTGTACATTGTAATATTTGAAATGAGGACCATGCATATGGCTTCCGTAATTATTTTGAATTCGTGCCATACTAGGTTTGGGAAAGTTGACATTGACTCAATTGTTGTGCTATTTTGTAGGTCATATGTTTGAATCTATCCAAAGTTTTCTCACTACCATGGTGTTCATCATACACATATGAATTTGTATTAAAAAAGTAGCATGGATACCATGAAATGCGAAATCCATGTTAGAATTGGAGATCGCTATGTGACACACTCTAATTCAAATAACTCCTCATTAATTATTTTATAGAATCTCGTTTCGAATGACTAATTATTTGCAAGGAAAACACGGGCATGGTAATACATACAGATTTGTTTGCAAATGGAAGAAGATTCGTTTGCATTCTCAAATGTAGGTGCACCAGGCAGACCTGGGTCGTGTCGTGGTGGTCGCATGTGGCATACGGACGCTAGCATGCAACCACCCACCCCCTCCCTCCCTCTCCCCCCTGGCGGCCCCAATTCAGCCCTGCAAAATCTTCCTTCTCCACCGTCCCCTTCCGCGCCAAGAGCGCTCAAATCCTAATTCACCGCCAACCTAAGTAAAGTTCAAATCGGCCCTCGTCTGGTCTCTTTCCCCACCTCTATGCCGGACGACGACGACAAAGATGACAGTCGCACTTCACCAACGCACCAGAGCTACCTCATCTATGCCCTCGTTCACCACACCAAACAATGCCCAACGTCAGCCGCCACAACCGACGTGCCTCACAGACACCGACTTCCACTGCATCAGGTGCCCTTCACCGACATCGTCTCTCACCTCACCGGGGATACTTCACTTAGCATATCGTCGTACCTCCGCCCCCCGAGGCCGTTGGGGCTTCACCAACGATCTCGTCCACCGCATCATAGCGCTCCACTGCCACTCAAGATCTGCATCTGTGCGCGGCCAGCCAACGCCATCACATCACCCTCAACGTCTCTAAAGTGACCCGCACTCTAGCTAGGCATGTCAAAAATGCAAAGGACGATGCAAGGAGCACAAGGCATGCATATCCAAGCAAGTGGTAACATGGACTTGTACATGGAACATCTCAAGCACAAGGAGAGCTGTAGTGAGCCTGTACAACAAGCTAGCATAAGTCCCTGCATTTCACTTAATTTGTACTGGCCTGCTTGTATGATTTGTGTGTAGTGGCGGATCCACGAATTCAAGTTACCAGGGGCAAAAATTTAACTTAAAAAATATGAAGGAACTTGCACTCCAGAAATCAACATAACTTGAGAAATGTGAAGCTACATGCACTTCGAAAACTAGCTTAATCCAAGGTAGTTCCAGATTATAAAACACTAAATGATGTAAGCACCAAAAAACACAAAATGCAACATGGTGTACAAGGACTACTAACATGGTTTGTACCTACTTGAATTATTCGTTCTCTGTAGCGACCAGACCTCAAACAGTCAACTCACTGTGCATCAGTGTTATCCCTGGATCGGTAATGCTGACGCGCACAGTACTCGAGGAATTATAAAAGAGTTTCAATCACACAATTATTACATTGAGTCCTCATAAAGAGTATGATTACACAAAAATTTCATGGCTGAATGCCATCTAAAACTATACAACTGCGGAAGCTTCGAAGGTAAATGAGTCCATCCACTCCAACGGCATAGCTGAGTGCAAAACAACGACCTATCGCACTGATACGTCTCCAACGTATCTATAATTTTTTATTGTTCCATGCTATTATATTACCCCTTTTGGATGTTTATGGTATTTATTTTACATATTTATATCATTTTTGGGACTAACCTACGAAGCGGAGGCCCAGCCTGTATTGTTGTTTTTTGCCTATTTCAGTATTTCGAAGAAAAGGAATATCAAACGGAGTCCAAACGGAATGAAACCTTTGGGAGCGTGATTTTTGGAACGAACGTGATCCAGAGGACTTGGAGTGCAATTCAAGAAGCGATCAAGGTGGCCAGGAGATAGGAGGGCGCGCCCCCTGTCTCCTGGGCCCCACGAGCGGCCACCGACGTACTTCTTCCTCCTATATATACCCATGTACCCCGAAAACATCCAGAGAGCCAACGAAAAAAAAATTCCATCGCCGTAACCTTCTGTATCCGCGAGATCCCATATTGGAGCCTTCGTCGGCGCTCTATCGGAGGGGGAATCGACCATGGAGGGCTTCTACCTCAACACCATAGCCCTTCCGATGAGTTGTGAGTAGTTTACCACAGACCTTCGGGTCCATAGTTATTAGCTAGATGGCTTCTTCTCTCTTTTTGGATCTCAATACAATGTTCTCCCCCTCTCTTGTGGAGATCTATTCGATGTAAACTCTTTTTTAGGTGTGTTTGTCGAGATCCGATGAATTGTGGGTTTATGATCAAGTTTATCTATGAGAAATATTTGCATATCTTCTGAATTCTTTTATGTATGATTGAGTTATCTTTGCAAGTCTCTTCGAATTATCAGTTTGGTTTGACCTACTAGATTGATCTTTCTTGCCATGGGAGAAGTGTTTAGCTTTGGGTTCGATCTTGCGGTGTCTTTACCCAGTGACAGAAAGGTTTGCAAGGCAAGTATTATACTGTTGCCATTGAGGATAAAAAGATGGGGTTTATATCATATTGCTTGAGTTTATCCCTCTACATCATGTCATCTTTCTTAATGTGTTACTCTGTTCTTATGAACTTAATACTCTAGATGCATGCTGGATAGCGGTCGATGTGTGGAGTAATAGTAGTAGATGTAGGCAGGAGTCGGTCTACTTGTCACGGACGTGATGCCTATATACATGATCATGCCTAGATAATCTCATAATTATTCGCTTTTCTATCAATTGCTCGACAGTAATTTGTTCACCCACTGTAATACTTATGCTATCTTGAGAGAAGCCACTAGTGAAACCTATGGCCCCCGGGTCTATCTTTTATCATATAAGCTTTCAATCTATTTTTATTTGCATCTTTACTTTTTGCATCTATATTATAAAATACAAAAATATATTTATCTTATCATACTATCTCTATCAGATCTCACTTTCGCAAGTGGCCTTGAAATGATTGACAAACCCTTTATTGTGTTGGTTGCGAGTTCTTTTTTGTTTGTGCAGGTGCATGGGACTTCTAAGGAGCCTCCTACTGGATTGATACCTTGGTTCTCAAAAACTGAGGGAAATACTTATGCTACTATTGCTGCATCACCCTTTCCTCTTAGAAAAAAAACAATGCAAGCTCAAGACGTAGCAAGAAGGATTTCTGGCGCCATTGCCGGGGAGGTCTTTGCTCAAGTCAAGACATAACAAGTATCCATCACAAACTCATCTCCCTCGCATTTACATTATTTGATATTTGCCTCTCGTTTTCCTCTCCCCCACTTCACACTTCCCGTTTTATTCGCCCTCTCTTTCCCAATCTTCTCCTCTCTTTCCCGCTTGTCTTTTTGCGTGCTTGTTTGTCCTTATGGCTTTACCTAAGGGTGCCGGGCCTCCTTCTCAGGAGACTGGAAGAGATTGAATCAAACATTAGAAGTTTTATGACCTTGCAATTTAAGCATAATAATTTCTTCAGGAAAGAGCTTAAGGAACAAAAAGGTTTTTTGGGTTTTATGAACAAAGAGCTTGATCATATGTCTAAAGAATTTTATGGTGTGAACTTCCAAATTACCCAGCTTGAAAATGCTATAACCCAAAATTCTGATAAGCAAGCTACCTTAGTCAATAAGATGGCTGCCAAACCAGAAAACTAGGTGAAAATAATGATGAAGATCTTAAAGTTATTGATGTGTCTCCTATTAGATCTTTGTTTTACAATATGAATCTTGATAATAATGGGACTGGAGATGAGTCAACTTTAGTTAGAAGGCGTCCCAATAATTCGGAGTTTTTAGATCTTGATGCTAAATTTGGAAAAAGTGGGATTGGAGAGGTCATGATTTTAAATAGCATTGAACCCACTATCTCGGATTTCAAGGAATTTGATAATGATAATTTTTCTTTATAAGGTTGTATTTCCTTGTTGCAATCCATTGTTAATTCTCCTCATGCTTATAGTCAACATAAAGCTTTTACCAAACATATCATTGATGCCTTGATGCAATCTTATGATGAAAAATTTTATTTGGAAGTTTCTATACATAGAAAACTTAATGATGAGTGGGAACCTACTATAAAGATTAAAATTAAAGATCATGAGTGTTTTGCTTTGTGTGATTTGGATGCTAGTGTTTCCACGATTCCGAAAACTTTATGTGATATTCTAGGTTTCCATGATCTTGATGATTGATCTTTAAATTTGCAGCTTGCGGATTCCAACATTAAAAATCCAATGGTAAGGATCAATGATGTTCTCATTGTTGCAAATAGAAATTTGGTGCCCGTAGATTTTATCGTTCTTGATATAGATTGCAATCTTTCTTGCCCTATTATTCTTGGTAGACCTTTCCTTAGAACGATTGGCGCGATTATTGATATGAAGGAAGGGAATATTAGATTCCAATTTCCATTAAGGAAAGGTATGGAGCAATTTCCAAGAAAGAAAGTCAAATTACGTTATGAATCTATCATGCGGGCTACTTATGAATTGAGTGCCAAAGATGGCACTACTGAGATCTATCTTCGCTTTTATGCCTAGCTAGGGCGTTAAACGATAGCGCTAGTTGGGAGGCAACCCAATTTTATTTGTGTTTTTTTTTGTTTCTGTTTAGTAATAAATTTTGCATCCACCTTCTGTTTAGATGTGTTTTTATGTTTTAATTAGTGTTTGTGCCAAGTAGAACCTATAGGATAACCTATGATGATAGTTAATTTGATTCTGCTGAAAAACACAAACTTTGCACGCACAAAATTAGTTTTGTTGAATCACAGAAACGTGGTTTTGCGTTGATTCTTTTTGTTTCTGATCAGTAGACAAATTGTACAGGACTTCCTATTTTGGTAGGATTTTTAGTGTTTGAGAAGTTTGCTTTAGTTACAGATTGGTACAAATTGTTCTATTTTTGACAGATTCTGTTTTTCGTGTGTTGTTTGCTTATTTTGATGCATCTATGGCTAGTATTAAGTGGTATGAATCATAGAGAACTTGGAATACAGTAGGTTTAACACCAAAATAAATAAAGAATGAGTTCATTACAGTACCTTATGTGGTGGTTTTGTTTTCTTTCACTAACGGAGCTTATAAGATTTCCTGTTGAGTTTTGTGTTGTGAAGTTTTCAAGTTTGGGTAAAGATCTGATGGACTATGGAATAAGGAGTGGCAAAAGCCTAAGCTTGGGGATGCCCAAGGCACCCCAAGATATTCAAGAATAGCCAAAAGCCTAAGCTTGGGGATGCCCCGGGAGACATCCCCTCTTTCATCTTCGTTCGTTGGTAACTTTACTTGGAGCTATATTTTTATTCACCATATGATATGTGTTTTGCTTGGAGCGTCGTGTATTATATTAGTCTTTGCTTTTTAGTTAACCACAATCATCCTTGCTGTACACAACTTTTGGGAGAATCCTACTTGATTGAAATTTATTAGAATATGCTATGTGCTTCACTTATATCTTCTGAGCTTGATAGTTTTTGCTCTAGTGCTTCACTTGTATCTCTTAGAGCACGGCAGTGGCTTAATTTGGTAGAAATTGCTAGTCTCTCATGCTTCACTTATATTATTTTGAGAGTCTTTTAGAACAGCATGGTATTTTCTATGGTTATAAAATTGGTCCTAGAATGGTAAGGCATCCAAGTTCGGTATAATAAAAACTATCATAGGAAGTGAATTCGATGCTATGATCAATTTGATACTTGACAATTGTTTTGAGATGTGGAGGTAGTGATATTAAAGTCATGCTAGTTGGGTGATTATGAATTTAAAGAATGCTTATGTTGAAGTTAGCAAGTCCCGTAGCATGCACGTATGGTTAAAGTTGTGTAACAAATTTGAAACATGAAGTGTGCCTGGCTTGTGCATCCTTATGAGTGGCGGTCAGGGATGAGCGATGATCTTTTCCTACCAATCTATCCCTCTAGGAGCATGCGCGTAGTGCTTGGTTTTTGATGACTTCTAAATTTTTGCAATAAGTATATGAGTTCTTATGACTAATATTGAGTCCATGGATTATACGCACTTTTACCTTTCCATCATTGCTAGCCTCTTTGGTACCGTGCATTGCCCTTTCTCACCTTGAGAGTTGGTGCAAACTTCGCCGGTGCATCCAAACCCCATGATATGATACTCTCTATCACACATAAACCTCCTTATATCTTCCTCAAAACAGCCACCATACCTACCTATTATGGCATTTCCATAGCCATTCCGATATATATTGCCATGCAACTTTCCACCGTTC